>NC_091384.1:4368453-4510953 GCF_038502225.1 Cherax quadricarinatus | reverse complement strand
CCCACAATGTAACTATCATATAGAATAGTGTAGCAACACACTGTGGGTGTTCCCACAATGTAACTATCATATAGAATAGTGTAGCAGCACACTGTGGGTGTTCCCACAATGTAACTATCATATAGAGTAGTGTAGCAACACACTGTGGGTGTTCCCACAATGTAACTATCATATAGAATAGTGTAGCAGCACACTGTGGGTGTTCCCACAATGTAACTATCATATAGAATAGTGTAGCAGCACACTGTGGGTGTTCCCACAATGTAACTATCATATAGAATAGTGTAGCAACACACTGTGGGTGTTCCCACAATGTAACTATCATATAGAATAGTGTAGCAACACACTGTGGGTGTTCCCACAATGTAACTATCATATAGAATAGTGTAGCAACACACTGTGGGTGTTCCCACAATGTAACTATCATATAGAATAGTGTAGCAACACACTGTGGGTGTTCCCACAATGTAACTATCATATAGAATAGTGTAGCACCACACTGTGGGTGTTCCCACAATGTAACTATCATATAGAATAGTGATAAAGGAAAAGTAGAAGAGACAGGTATATGAAGAGAAGGAGAATGAGGATGTAGAGGATGAAGGGGAGCAGGAAGAGGATGAAGGGGAGCAGGAAGAGGATGAAGGGGAGCAGGAAGAGGATGAAGGGGAGCAGGAAGAGGATGAAGGGGAGCAGGAAGAGGATGAAGGGGAGCAGGAAGAGGATGAAGGGGAGCAGGAAGAGGATGAAGGGGAGCAGGAAGAGGATGAAGGGGAGCAGGAAGAGGATGAAGGGGAGCAGGAAGAGGATGAAGGGGAGCAGGAAGAGGATGAAGGGGAGCAGGAAGAGGATGAAGGGGAGCAGGAAGAGGATGAAGGGGAGCAGGAAGAGGATGAAGGGGAGCAGGAAGAGGATGAAGGGGAGCAGGAAGAGGATGAAGGGGAGCAGGAAGAGGATGAAGGGGAGCAGGAAGAGGATGAAGGGGAGCAGGAAGAGGATGAAGGGGAGCAGGAAGAGGATGAAGGGGAGCAGGAAGAGGATGAAGGGGAGCAGGAAGAGGATGAAGGGGAGCAGGAAGAGGATGAAGGGGAGCAGGAAGAGGATGAAGGGGAGCAGGAAGAGGATGAAGGGGAGCAGGAAGAGGATGAAGGGGAGCAGGAAGAGGATGAAGGGGAGCAGGAAGAGGATGAAGGGGAGCAGGAAGAGGATGAAGGGGAGCAGGAAGAGGATGAAGGGGAGCAGGAAGAGGATGAAGGGGAGCAGGAAGAGGATGAAGGGGAGCAGGAAGAGGATGAAGGGGAGCAGGAAGAGGATAAAGGGGAGCAGGAAGAGGATGAAGGGGAGCAGGAAGAGGATGAAGGGGAGCAGGAAGAGGATGAAGGGGAGCAGGAAGAGGATGAAGGGGAGCAGGAAGAGGATGAAGGGGAGCAGGAAGAGGATAAAGGGGAGCAGGAAGAGGATAAAGGGGAGCAGGAAGAGGATGAAGGGGAGCAGGAAGAGAAGGGGAGGAAAAATCTGTCATATGAAACAGTGATTAGGAATTATGGGGAAACACGATCAGGAAAATAAGAAATAAACGGGAAAATGTGGAGAAGAGGTGATAGTTAAGATAGGTAACAGAGAGAGAGAGAGAGAGAGAGAGAGAGAGAGAGAGAGAGAGAGAGAGAGAGAGAGAGAGAGTGGCCACCAACAATCCATCATGGAGGGGAGACCTATCTTCACACCAACTTGGTTCCATTGTTCAGTCCCCTCAGCCATCCCCTCTTTCACCCCCCCCCTCTCTCTCTCTCTCTCTCTCGTTACCTATCTTTCTCTTTTCACTACTTTTCTCTCTCCCCCCTCCTGCACCTCTCCGTTATTCCACTCCCAATTTGCTCCCTTGTTCATAATACTCTCCCTCCCCCTCTCCGTTTGTTCATTTCTCCCTCCCTCTCTCTCCCTCTCTCCCACTCCCTCTCTCCCACTCCCCCTCCCTCTCACTAGCCTGCACACAAACTGATAAACACTTTTACCCACCTGAACACTTCGCACTTTATCGAAAAGAATTGAAATGTGTAGCCACTGGGTGTAGGTGGGTGTAGGTGTACTAGGGTCTAGTCTGGTGTAGGTGGAGTGTGTAAGAGTGTAGAGACGTGCGTATGTAGGTGTCATTGGAGTGTAGGTGGGTATATAACAGTAGTGTCAGTGGAGTGTAGGTCAGAGGAGGTGGTGTGTAGGTCAGAGGAGGTGGTGTGTAGGTCAGAGGAGGTGGAGTGTAGGTCAGAGGAGGTGGAGTGTAGGTCAGAGGAGGTGGAGTGTAGGTCAGAGGAGGTGGAGTGTAGGTCAGAGGAGGTGGAGTGTAGGTCAGAGGAGGTGGAGTGTAGGTCAGAGGAGGTGGAGTGTAGGTCAGAGGAGGTGGAGTGTAGGTCAGAGGAGGTGGAGTGTAGGTCAGAGGAGGTGGAGTGTAGGTCAGAGGAGGTGGAGTGTAGGTCAGAGGAGGTGGAGTGTAGGTCAGACCAGGTGGAGTGTAGGTCAGACCAGGTGGAGTGTAGGTCAGAGCAGGTGGAGTGTAGGTCAGAGCAGGTGGAGTGTAGGTCAGAGCAGGTGGAGTGTAGGTCAGAGCAGGTGGAGTGTAGGTCAGAGCAGGTGGAGTGTAGGTCAGAGGAGGTGGAGTGTAGGTCAGACCAGGTGGAGTGTAGGTCAGAGCAGGTGGAGTGTAGGTCAGACCAGGTGGAGTGTAGGTCAGAGCAGGTGGAGTGTAGGTCAGAGCAGGTGGAGTGTAGGTCAGAGCAGGTGGAGTGTAGGTCAGAGCAGGTGGAGTGTAGGTCAGACCAGGTGGAGTGTAGGTCAGACCAGGTGGAGTGTAGGTCAGAGCAGGTGGAGTGTAGGTCAGACCAGGTGGAGTGTAGGTCAGACCAGGTGGAGTGTAGGTCAGACCAGGTGGAGTGTAGGTCAGAGGAGGTGGAGGCAGGTCAGAGCAGGTGGAGTGTAGGTCAGACCAGGTGGAGTGTAGGTCAGACCAGGTGGAGTGTAGGTCAGACCAGGTGGAGTGTAGGTCAGAGCAGGTGGAGTGTAGGTCACACCAGGTGGAGTGTAGGTCAGACCAGGTGGAGTGTAGGTCAGAGCAGGTGGAGTGTAGGTCAGAGCAGGTGGAGTGTAGGTCAGACCAGGTGGAGTGTAGGTCAGAGCAGGTGGAGTGTAGGTCAGACCAGGTGGAGTGTAGGTCAGAGCAGGTGGAGTGTAGGTCAGAGCAGGTGGAGTGTAGGTCAGAGCAGGTGGAGTGTAGGTCAGACCAGGTGGAGTGTAGGTCAGAGCAGGTGGAGTGTAGGTCAGACCAGGTGGAGTGTAGGTCAGACCAGGTGGAGTGTAGGTCAGAGGAGGTGGAGTGTAGGTCAGAGGAGGTGGAGTGTAGGTCAGAGGAGGTGGAGTGTAGGTCAGAGGAGGTGGAGTGTAGGTCAGAGCAGGTGGAGTGTAGGTCAGACCAGGTGGAGTGTAGGTCAGACCAGGTGGAGTGTAGGTCAGAGCAGGTGGAGTGTAGGTCAGAGCAGGTGGAGTGTAGGTCAGAGCAGGTGGAGTGTAGGTCAGAGCAGGTGGAGTGTAGGTCAGAGCAGGTGGAGTGTAGGTCAGACCAGGTGGAGTGTAGGTCAGACCAGGTGGAGTGTAGGTCAGAGCAGGTGGAGTGTAGGTCAGACCAGGTGGAGTGTAGGTCAGACCAGGTGGAGTGTAGGTCAGAGCAGGTGGAGTGTAGGTCAGAGCAGGTGGAGTGTAGGTCAGAGCAGGTGGAGTGTAGGTCAGAGCAGGTGGAGTGTAGGTCAGACCAGGTGGAGTGTAGGTCAGACCAGGTGGAGTGTAGGTCAGACCAGGTGGAGTGTAGGTCAGACCAGGTGGAGTGTAGGTCAGAGGAGGTGGAGGCAGGTCAGACCAGGTGGAGTGTAGGTCAGAGCAGGTGGAGTGTAGGTCAGAGCAGGTGGAGTGTAGGTCAGAGCAGGTGGAGTGTAGGTCAGAGCAGGTGGAGTGTAGGTCAGAGCAGGTGGAGTGTAGGTCAGACCAGGTGGAGTGTAGGTCAGAGGAGGTGGAGTGTAGGTCAGAGGAGGTGGAGTGTAGGTCAGACCAGGTGGAGTGTAGGTCAGACCAGGTGGAGTGTAGGTCAGACCAGGTGGAGTGTAGGTCAGAGCAGGTGGAGTGTAGGTCAGAGCAGGTGGAGTGTAGGTCAGAGCAGGTGGAGTGTAGGTCAGACCAGGTGGAGTGTAGGTCAGACCAGGTGGAGTGTAGGTCAGAGCAGGTGGAGTGTAGGTCAGAGCAGGTGGAGTGTAGGTCAGAGCAGGTGGAGTGTAGGTCAGAGCAGGTGGAGTGTAGGTCAGACCAGGTGGAGTGTAGGTCAGAGCAGGTGGAGTGTAGGTCAGACCAGGTGGAGTGTAGGTCAGACCAGGTGGAGTGTAGGTCAGAGGAGGTGGAGTGTAGGTCAGAGGAGGTGGAGTGTAGGTCAGAGGAGGTGGAGTGTAGGTCAGAGCAGGTGGAGTGTAGGTCAGAGCAGGTGGAGTGTAGGTCAGACCAGGTGGAGTGTAGGTCAGACCAGGTGGAGTGTAGGTCAGAGCAGGTGGAGTGTAGGTCAGAGCAGGTGGAGTGTAGGTCAGAGCAGGTGGAGTGTAGGTCAGAGCAGGTGGAGTGTAGGTCAGACCAGGTGGAGTGTAGGTCAGACCAGGTGGAGTGTAGGTCAGAGCAGGTGGAGTGTAGGTCAGACCAGGTGGAGTGTAGGTCAGACCAGGTGGAGTGTAGGTCAGAGCAGGTGGAGTGTAGGTCAGAGCAGGTGGAGTGTAGGTCAGAGCAGGTGGAGTGTAGGTCAGAGCAGGTGGAGTGTAGGTCAGACCAGGTGGAGTGTAGGTCAGACCAGGTGGAGTGTAGGTCAGACCAGGTGGAGTGTAGGTCAGACCAGGTGGAGTGTAGGTCAGAGGAGGTGGAGGCAGGTCAGACCAGGTGGAGTGTAGGTCAGAGCAGGTGGAGTGTAGGTCAGAGCAGGTGGAGTGTAGGTCAGAGCAGGTGGAGTGTAGGTCAGAGCAGGTGGAGTGTAGGTCAGAGCAGGTGGAGTGTAGGTCAGACCAGGTGGAGTGTAGGTCAGAGGAGGTGGAGTGTAGGTCAGAGGAGGTGGAGTGTAGGTCAGAGGAGGTGGAGTGTAGGTCAGACCAGGTGGAGTGTAGGTCAGACCAGGTGGAGTGTAGGTCAGAGCAGGTGGAGTGTAGGTCAGAGCAGGTGGAGTGTAGGTCAGAGCAGGTGGAGTGTAGGTCAGACCAGGTGGAGTGTAGGTCAGACCAGGTGGAGTGTAGGTCAGAGCAGGTGGAGTGTAGGTCAGAGCAGGTGGAGTGTAGGTCAGACCAGGTGGAGGCAGGTCAGACCAGGTGAAAATGTTTATTTAATTATCTTAATGAGGTCTCTTAATCACGTAATTAATAAATCATTAAGTGATGTCTAGTGGTGTCTTAATTATCCTCGTTAAAGATGGGCCAGACTGTGGGTGGAGTGAGGTGTGGGCGGCAATTTGGGCGGTGATTTGGGTGACTTTACCTTCCAAGTTAGTTGGGCAAGTGTGGGCGTGGATTTACGGAGGCATGGGCGTGTACAGGGAGGCATGGGCGTGTACATGGGCAGGTGTGGGAGGACTTTAAGGGGAAACTCATCAATTTTCATGAAATTACTGGGCAACCCTCGGTATAATTTGTGAGCGCTGCCTTTAGTATTATTAAAACATTAGTGGATGAATTATGTGCAGATACTTTTAGGTGTAGTGTCCTAGGTGTTGTGCCCTAGGTGTTGTGCCCTAGGTGTTGTGCCCTAGGTGTTGTGTTGACTGAGGTACTCACCTTGTTGTGTTTAGGGGGTCGAGACTCGGCCCCTGGCCTCGCCTCCTGGACTGTTGTCATTGACATCACTGACTTGGTTCCTTGGACCTTATAACTACTCGTGAAGCTCTGTATTATTGAGTTTGTCTCCACCGCTGCCGTATCCGAGTCATTCCACTTTTCAACCAGCCTGAGACTAAAGAAATACTTCCTAACATCCCTGTAGTTCATGTGTCTTTAGTTCCCACCTGTGTCCTTTTGATCCTGGTCCTTTTAATTGTTTGTCCTTATCTGCCCTGTCCGTAACTATTGAGATTTTGTAGTAATCATGTCTCCTCTCATTTCTTTCCTCCAAGGTCGTCATGATCATTTCAGTCTCCTCATAATGCATTCCTCTCGGCTCTGATTGCAAACATTTCAATCTTTTCGAGTTTCGCTCTTGATCAGGTGTGGGCTCCATGGTGGGGCCGCATACTCAATGACTGGCCTAACATATATCGTGTATAAAGTTTTGAAGGAACGTCACGTTCAGTGGTTTGTGTATATCTGGAGATATGCTTGGTGTTATGCTCACCCCCAAGTGCTTTTTTTAGTCAAATATTTGCAGCTTGGTCATGGACCGGGCCGTAGGGGCGTTGCCCCCCAGAACCTCCTCCGGGTAGACTCCACCTTCTCTCTGCCCATGCTGTACTCTGTCCCGTCTGATCTCACGTCCAGTATAACCTTGCATTTGTACTGGTTGAACTCGAAAAGCCACTTTCTCGTATCACATCTATAGGTCTCCCGGAGTTTCTCTGTTTTTATTACTCTCATTAGTTTCACATCATCAGCAAACAGTGACACACGGGACTCGATCCCTAATGGTGGGTCGTTAATGTATATATTTGGAAAAATAGTAAGGCCTTGTGTTGAAGCCTGTAGGCCTCCCATTTGTAATTCTTATCCCTTGGTTGCTACACCTCTGTTTTGTCATTCAGATCCTCCCTAATCCACTAGAACACTCTGATTTTTAATAATTCTTGCTTCTCTAATTTCTGGACTAGTAAAAAAAAAATTAACACGGGTGGGGCTAGAACTCGCGGTCAGAGTCTCAAAACTCCAGACCGTCGCGTTAGCTACTAGACCAGCTAGCCACAATAAGATTCATCCAACTAGGTATATTTCTACACCATAGGAAGGTTAGCATAGGCCACCACTGTGACCACAAATGCAAATTTTCTACAGACGAATCTCCCGCTAGCGTGGCCGTGACGAACTCTAGCTCATGTCCCCTCAAAGCCGTCAACACGACGGCTTTGAGTTCTGGACCAGTCTCTGGTGTAGTAGTTTATCAAACACGTCCCTCCTACTCTAAGATATAATCCACTCAGCCCTGTCTTAATTGTATATATCTGTCACTCTTACACAACTCCATCAAGTTTTTAAAACAGGATTTTCTATGCTTAAATACGTACCTTATTTCCCCCCCCCCTTGAATTATTTTCTCTTTAAGTGCCCCAAAATCTTTTCACATACGATCTTCGCCAGAAATCTTGACAGTATGAAAGTCAGAAATACTGGGCAGTAGGTTCGGTTCCTCTTGTCTGTCCTCCCCCTTTTTATATATATATTTGGATGGTATTGGCCCATTTTTTTCAAAATTTTCTAGCAGCTGCCCTGAGTAGAGAGATTAGACCAGGCAAGCACCAGACGAGCCTGGCCCTTGGCCGGGCTCCGAGAGTAGTGGAACTCTCGAAACTCTTCAAAGGTATATCAGAGGTAAAAGGTATGTCTTTGTTATTGTGTGACACAGTGTTTATGTTTTTTTCCTCCGGAGCACCCAGGGAGATATGTTGCCTAGTCCCACTGCTTATATGTGGACTCTGTCTTAGTACTGTCATTATTGATCTTACGTGCACTATGTCTTAGTACTGTCATTATTGATCTTACGTGCACTATGTCTTAGTACTGTCATTATTGATCTTACGTGCACTATGTCTTAGTACTGTCATTATTGATCTTACGTGCACTATGTCTTAGTACTGTCATTATTGATCTTACGTGCACTATGTCTTAGTACTGTCATTATTGATCTTACGTGCACTATGTCTTAGTACTGTCATTATTGATCTTACGTGCACTATGTCTTAGTACTGTCATTATTGATCTTACGTGCACTATGTCTTAGTACTGTCATTATTGATCTTACGTGCACTATGTCTTAGTACTGTCATTATTGATCTTACGTGCACTATGTCTTAGTACTGTCATTATTGATCTTACGTGCACTATGTCTTAGTACTGTCATTATTGATCTTACGTGCACTATGTCTTAGTACTGTCATTATTGATCTTACGTGCACTATGTCTTAGTACTGTCATTATTGATCTTACGTGCACTATGTCTTAGTACTGTCATTATTGATCTTACGTGCACTATGTCTTAGTACTGTCATTATTGATCTTACGTGCACTATGTCTTAGTACTGTCATTATTGATCTTACGTGCACTATGTCTTAGTACTGTCATTATTGATCTTACGTGCACTATGTCTTAGTACTGTCATTATTGATCTTACGTGCACTATGTCTTAGTACTGTCATTATTGATCTTACGTGCACTATGTCTTAGTACTGTCATTATTGATCTTACGTGCACTATGTCTTAGTACTGTCATTATTGATCTTACGTGCACTATGTCTTAGTACTGTCATTATTGATCTTACGTGCACTATGTCTTAGTACTGTCATTATTGATCTTACGTGCACTATGTCTTAGTACTGTCATTATTGATCTTACGTGCACTATGTCTTAGTACTGTCATTATTGATCTTACGTGCACTATGTCTTAGTACTGTCATTATTGATCTTACGTGCACTATGTCTTAGTACTGTCATTATTGATCTTACGTGCACTATGTCTTAGTACTGTCATTATTGATCTTACGTGCACTATGTCTTAGTACTGTCATTATTGATCTTACGTGCACTATGTCTTAGTACTGTCATTATTGATCTTACGTGCACTATGTCTTAGTACTGTCATTATTGATCTTACGTGCACTATGTCTTAGTACTGTCATTATTGATCTTACGTGCACTATGTCTTAGTACTGTCATTATTGATCTTACGTGCACTATGTCTTAGTACTGTCATTATTGATCTTACGTGCACTATGTCTTAGTACTGTCATTATTGATCTTACGTGCACTATGTCTTAGTACTGTCATTATTGATCTTACGTGCACTATGTCTTAGTACTGTCATTATTGATCTTACGTGCACTATGTCTTAGTACTGTCATTATTGATCTTACGTGCACTATGTCTTAGTACTGTCATTATTGATCTTACGTGCACTATGTCTTAGTACTGTCATTATTGATCTTACGTGCACTATGTCTTAGTACTGTCATTATTGATCTTACGTGCACTATGTCTTAGTGCTGTCATTATTGATCTTACGTGCACTATGTCTTAGTACTGTCATTATTGATCTTACATGCACTATGTCTTAGTACTATCATTATTGATCTTACGTGCACTATGTCTTAGTACTGTCATTATTGATCTTACGTGCACTATGTCTTAGTACTGTCATTATTGATCTTACGTGCACTATGTCTTAGTACTGTCATTATTGATCTTACGTGCACTATGTCTTAGTACTGTCATTATTGATCTTACGTGCACTATGTCTTAGTACTGTCATTATTGATCTTACGTGCACTATGTCTTAGTACTGTCATTATTGATCTTACGTGCACTATGTCTTAGTACTGTCATTATTGATCTTACGTGCACTATGTCTTAGTACTGTCATTATTGATCTTACGTGCACTATGTCTTAGTACTGTCATTATTGATCTTACGTGCACTATGTCTTAGTACTGTCATTATTGATCTTACGTGCACTATGTCTTAGTGCTGTCATTATTGATCTTACGTGCACTATGTCTTAGTACTGTCATTATTGATCTTACGTGCACTATGTCTTAGTGCTGTCATTATTGATCTTACGTGCACTATGTCTTAGTACTGTCATTATTGATCTTACGTGCACTATGTCTTAGTACTGTCATTATTGATCTTACGTGCACTATGTCTTAGTACTGTCATTATTGATCTTACGTGCACTATGTCTTAGTACTGTCATTATTGATCTTACGTGCACTATGTCTTAGTACTGTCATTATTGATCTTACGTGCACTATGTCTTAGTACTGTCATTATTGATCTTACGTGCACTATGTCTTAGTACTGTCATTATTGATCTTACGTGCACTATGTCTTAGTACTGTCATTATTGATCTTACGTGCACTATGTCTTAGTACTGTCATTATTGATCTTACGTGCACTATGTCTTAGTGCTGTCATTATTGATCTTACGTGCACTATGTCTTAGTACTGTCATTATTGATCTTACGTGCACTATGTCTTAGTACTGTCATTATTGATCTTACGTGCACTATGTCTTAGTACTGTCATTATTGATCTTACGTGCACTATGTCTTAGTACTGTCATTATTGATCTTACGTGCACTATGTCTTAGTACTGTCATTATTGATCTTACGTGCACTATGTCTTAGTACTGTCATTATTGATCTTACGTGCACTATGTCTTAGTACTGTCATTATTGATCTTACGTGCACTATGTCTTAGTGCTGTCATTATTGATCTTACGTGCACTATGTCTTAGTACTGTCATTATCACTCTCGTTTTACTGAGACTTCGTATCACTTGTTATCTTGTGACGACAATGGCTTCAGGTAGTTCTTAACTTTTTATCTGGGAAAGCTCTCTGAATCTTTTAGTAAGCTGTAAGCTTCCTCCTCTGTTATCGTCTGTTATCTCTTCTTCCTACCTCAGCATTATTTCTTGCTATTTTCTTCCTTCTTACGTGGCTGTGGAGTAAATTTACTTCGGTTATGGATTTTTATGCTATTTTAAACACGATGTCAGGTTGATCAAGTCTAGTTCACCAGGTTTTGATTTTGTAGGAGGCCTGGTCTGGGGCCGGAGCGGGGGCGTTGACCCCTGGAAACGTCCCTGTTGGTGTCCTTCAGGTCTCTGAGTCACCCTTATGTTCGTCACTTATAAGTTACTGGTTGTGTTCAAGGGGCAACATGACAGGTGCTGCAAATCAGTGTCATGTCAGCCTGTGTTCAAGGGGCAACATGACAGCTGCTGCAAATTAGTGTCATGTCAGCCTGTGTTCAAGGGGCAACATGACAGGTGCTGCAAATCAGTGTCATGTCAGCCAGGCTATAGTTCGTACTTTGGACTATCTGAGGCCAGTAGTAACTGTCTGGTTGATCAGGCCTTTGATTCACCTTGAGGCCTACTCTGGGACCGGGCCGTGGGGTCGTTGACCCCCCGGAAAGCAGCTTTTAAGTGTCCTACAGCTTTTAGCTTTTTTCTGTGATGTACCTTTGAGTTTTGAGAGTTTCTCTACTCCCAGTGCCCGACCCTGGGCCAGGCTCGTCTGGTGATGCCTTTGACGTTTTCTTCCACTTTCCTGATCCAACCCTGAGCGCTCTAGCTCACGTAGCTCGGTTGGTAGCGCACTCACCTCTCACATTAAGGTACGTGGTTCGATCCCCGGTACGGGTCGAAACATTATGCGTGTTTCCTCAAGACACCTGCTGTTCCTGCTCACCTAGCAGTAAGTAGGTACCTGAGTATTAGTCGACTGTTGTAGATCGCATCCTGGGGGACAAAATTAATCTAAGTTGCGGGAAATGATTTGCATAAACAAAGAGCTTTCTAAATAGTATGTCATAGGTGTGAGCTATGGTCTGTATAAGTTATATCGTGTACTTGTAGATATAAAGATATTAAATGGAGCAGTTCTTTAGTGGTGGGTTTAGTAGTGGTTTACCACTGGGTATAGTGGGGTATGTGTTTACCTACGTACCTGGAGGGTATTCTGGGGTTTTCAATACCCCCGCGGCCAGTCCTTAACCAGGTCTCCCTGCAGATCAGGGCCTGATCAACCAGGCTGTAGTGCAATAAATCATGATACTACTTGAGAACCGGTGAGAAATGCCATCGGTAAGTAGAAAGAAGGAATGGTGATAATAGACGGGGGGGGGGAAAGTGAAGGGTGTAAATAAGGAATAGGAAATAAAGAAATGGGAAAGGAATAAGCGTTAAGTAACGTAAATAAAGGAACGTTGCTGTGGTACCAAGATGATCAGCCGTAACAGCAGCAGCAGCAGCAGTGGTGTACGCAGCAGCAGCAGCAGCAGCAGTGGTGTACGCAGCAGCAGCAGCAGTGGTGTACGCAGCAGCAGCAGCAGTGGTGTACGCAGCAGCAGCAGCAGCAGCAGCGGTGGTGTACGCAGCAGCAGCAGCAGCAGCAGCAGTGGTGTACGCAGCAGCAGCAGCAGTGGTGTACGCAGCAGCAGCAGCAGCAGCAGTGGTGTACGCAGCAGCAGCAGCAGCAGCAGCAGTGGTGTACACAGCAGCAGCAGCAGCAGCAGTGGTGTACGCAGCAGCAGCAGCAGCAGCAGCAGTGGTGTACGCAGCAGCAGCAGCAGCAGCAGCAGCAGTGGTGTACACAGCAGCAGCAGCAGCAGCAGCAGTGGTGTACACAGCAGCAGCAGCAGCAGCAGCAGTGGTGTACACAGCAGCAGCAGCAGCAGCAGCAGCAGCAGCAGCAGTGGTGTACGCAGCAGCAGCAGCAGCAGTGGTGTACGCAGCAGCAGCAGCAGCAGCAGCAGTGGTGTACGCAGCAGCAGCAGTGGTGTACGCAGCAGCAGCAGCAGCAGCAGCAGTGGTGTACGCAGCAGCAGCAGTGGTGTACACAGCAGCAGCAGCAGCAGCAGTGGTGTACGCAGCAGCAGCAGCAGCAGCAGCAGCAGCAGCAGCAGCAGCAGCAGCAGCAGTGGTGTACGCAGCAGCAGCAGCAGCAGTGGTGTACGCAGCAGCAGCAGCAGCAGCAGCAGTGGTGTACGCAGCAGCAGCAGCAGCAGCAGCAGCAGCAGTGGTGTACGCAGCAGCAGCAGTAGTGGTGTACGCAGCAGCAGCAGCAGCAGCAGTGGTGTACACAGCAGCAGCAGCAGCAGCAGCAGCAGCAGCAGCAGTGGTGTACGCAGCAGCAGCAGCAGTGGTGTACGCAGCAGCAGCAGCAGCAGCAGTGGTGTACGCAGCAGCAGCAGCAGTGGTGTACGCAGCAGCAGCAGCAGCAGCAGTGGTGTACGCAGCAGCAGCAGCAGTGGTGTACGCAGCAGCAGCAGCAGCAGTGGTGTACGCAGCAGCAGCAGCAGCAGCAGCAGCAGTGGTGTACGCAGCAGCAGCAGCAGTGGTGTACGCAGCAGCAGCAGCAGCAGCAGCAGTGGTGTACGCAGCAGCAGCAGTGGTGTACGCAGCAGCAGCAGCAGCAGCAGTGGTGTACGCAGCAGCAGCAGTAGTGGTGTACGCAGCAGCAGCAGTGGTGTACACAGCAGCAGCAGCAGCAGTGGTGTACACAGCAGCAGCAGCAGCAGCAGCAGCAGCAGCAGTGGTGTACGCAGCAGCAGCAGCAGCAGTGGTGTACACAGCAGCAGCAGCAGCAGTGGTGTACGCAGCAGCAGCAGCAGCAGCAGCAGTGGTGTACGCAGCAGCAGCAGCAGTGGTGTACGCAGCAGCAGCAGCAGCAGCAGCAGCAGCAGCAGTGGTGTACGCAGCAGCAGCAGCAGCAGCAGTGGTGTACGCAGCAGCAGCAGCAGCAGCAGCAGCAGTGGTGTACACAGCAGCAGCAGCAGCAGCAGCAGTGGTGCAGTGGTGTAGCAGCAGCAGCAGTGGTGTAGCAGCAGCAGCAGCAGCAGCAGCAGTGGTGTAGCAGCAGCAGCAGCAGCAGCAGTGGTGTACACAGCAGCAGCAGCAGCAGCAGCAGTGGTGTACGCAGCAGCAGCAGCAGCAGCAGCAGTGGTGTACGCAGCAGCAGCAGCAGTGGTGTACACAGCAGCAGCAGCAGCAGCAGTGGTGTACGCAGCAGCAGCAGCAGCAGCAGCAGCAGCAGTGGTGTACGCAGCAGCAGCAGCAGTGGTATACGCAGCAGCAGCAGCAGCAGCAGCAGTGTACGCAGCAGCAGTGTACGCAGCAGCAGCAGCAGTGTACGCAGCAGCAGCAGCAGCAGCAGCAGCAGTGGTGTACGCAGCAGCAGCAGTGGTGTACGCAGCAGCAGCAGCAGTGGTGTACGCAGCAGCAGCAGCAGTGGTATACGCAGCAGCAGCAGCAGCAGCAGCAGCAGTGGTGTACGCAGCAGCAGCAGCAGTGGTGTACGCAGCAGCAGCAGCAGCAGCAGTGGTGTACGCAGCAGCAGCTGTATAACAACAGCAGGAAGAGAGTAGTTTAAGCAGCAGGACGAAGGGCAGGTGAGCAGTTGAAAGGGTAGGTACAGCAGTAACAGCAGCTGCGGAAGAAACAGTAGCAGGCGTAAAAGTTGCTGGAACAGCAGGACCTAGGGGAGCAGGAGCATTAGTTGGAACAGCAGAAGAAGCTGTAAGTGCAGAAGGAGCAGGGAGAGACTCGGCAACAGCAATAACAGCAGGACTGACAGCAGAAGCAGACCCAGCAACAGCAATAACAGCAAGACTGACAGCAGGAGCAGACCCAGCAACAGCAATAACAGCAAGACTGACAGCAGGAGCAGACCCAGCAACAGCAATAACAGCAAGACTGACAGCAGGAGCAGACCCAGCAACAGCAATAACAGCAGGACTGACAGCAGAAGCAGACCCAGCAACAGCAATAACAGCAAGACTGACAGCAGGAGCAGACCCAGCAACAGCAATAACAGCAAGACTGACAGCAGAAGCAGACCCAGCACAGCAATGACAGCAAGACTGACAGCAGAAGCAGACCCAGCAACAGCAATAACAGCAAGACTGACAGCAGGAGCAGACCCAGCAACAGCAATAACAGCAAGACTGACAGCAGGAGCAGACCCAGCAACAGCAATAACAGCAAGACTGACAGCAGAAGCAGACCCAACAACAGCAATGACAGCAAGACTGACAGCAGAAGCAGACCCAGCAACAGCAATAACAGCAAGACTGACAGCAGGAGCAGACCCAGCACAGCAATGACAGCAAGACTGACAGCAGAAGCAGACCCAGCAACAGCAGGACCGGCAACCGGAGCAGCAATCATAATAGAATTAAGAGTAAAAGCAGAATCAAGAGTAGGAGAAGGAGGAAGAGGAAGAGGAGGAGGAAGAGGAGGAGGAGGAGGAGGAGGAGGAGGAGGAGGAGGAGGAGGAAGAGGAGGAAGAGGAAGATGAGATGTTGCTTCGACTGAGCCTTCTTCAACTGGCCAGAGATAAGAGGCCACTGTATCTGTGTGGGGGGGAGGGGAAGGAGGAGGGGGAAGAAGAGGAAGGGGGAGGGGAAGAGAGATAGGAAGGGTGTGAGGAGGCAGGAAGCGTGGTGGTGGTGTTCACGCCTCACAGCTCAACCACTGAAGACTCTCCAACCATTTCTGCTCATCAAGATTTTTGTTGTGGGGTGGGAGGCTGTGAAACTTGCTTCTCTCTCTCTCTCTCTCTCTCTCTCTCTCTCTCTCTCTCTCTCTCTCTCTCTCTCTCTCTCTCTCTCTTTTCCCTCCCCTGCCACTCGCTCCTGTCCCTCCTCCACTTCCCCTCCTCATCCGCATTCTACTCTTGAGCTGTGAGCTTCCCCGATCATCTCTGAGTATAGAGCTTGTCTCAGGCATAACATGTCACACCCCTTTCAGAACTCTGGCTTTGTAAATGGTCCAAGTCGGACCGAAACGTCGTCGTAAGCTTCTCTCTTTTATGTGCGGGTTATTTGTGTATCTGGCTCAATCGAAGCCCCTCCTCCCTTTCCAGAAGCTAGACCCGACCCTTTCCACACACTTCTCACCCGCTTTCTACGTTTTTTCCAGCTCTTTCTGCCTGTATTTTCAACCCTGTCAGCCTCATTGAGCTTGCGAATATTTTGAGGGATGATATACATACCTCTAACCTGTTTCCATGATTCTTCAGTCTTCACAGCCCTGCCTGAAGTCAGGCTTGCTTGCTAATTGCCTGTTTGACCAGGCTGCTGCTGCTAGCACCCCGCTGGTCAACGTAGCCATCACGGCCTGGTTAATCTGGCACTTGGAGGTGGTCCATTTACTTCTTAAAAAACTTTAGTATTTGTTGTGGCAATATTTCTGATATCTGCTGGTGGCAGGTTGAAGAGTCTTGGTCCATGCATGTTGACACAGTATTCTCTTATTGTGCCAGTGGATTGACCGAGTCGAAGCACCGAGTACTGATTTACCAGGTCAGGGCACAGAGTGATCTACCAGGTCAGGGCACCGAGTGATCTACCAGGTCAGGGCACCGAGTGATCTACCAGGTCAGGGCACCGAGTGATCTACCAGGTCAGGGCACCGAGTGATCTACCAGGTCAGGGCACCGAGTGATCTACCAGGTCAGGGCACCGAGTGATCTACCAGGTCAGGGCACAGAGTGATCTACCAGGTCAGGGCACAGAGTGATCTACCAGGTCAGGGCACCAAGTGATTTACAAGGTCAGGGCACCAAGTGATTTACAAGGTCAGGGCACCAAGTGATTTACAAGGTCAGGGCATCAAGTGATTTACCAGGTCAGGGCACCGAGTAATATTAAAATTATGACCTACTTGCCTCTCATGTCAAGGTAAATTGTTTGGAACAGTTAAGAATTCTTCAAGCATTGATCTGTGGATCACAGGTAAGATTTGTTGTAAATAAGACATGGTGTAGTCTGGAAACTTGAAGACTGAAATTACGAGACCTGGACCTGGAGGTACAGACCTGGAAGCATGAACTTCGAGGTATAGACCTGGAGTTATAGACCTGGAAGCACGAACATCGAGGCATGGACCTGGAATTATAGACCTGGAAGCATGAACTTCGAGGCATGGACCTGGAGTTATAGACCTGGAAGCACGAACATCGAGGCATGGACCTGGAGTTATAGACCTGGAAGCATGAACTTCGAGGCATGGACCTGCAGTTATAGACCTGGAAGCATGAACTTCGAGGTATGGACCTGGAGTTATAGACCTGGAAGCATGAACTTCGAGGTATGGACCTGGAGTTATAGACCTGGAAGCACGAACATCGAGGCATGGACCTGGAGTTATGGACCTGGAAGCATGAACTTCGAGGAATGGACCTGGAAGCATGAACTTCGAGACATGGACCTGGAGTTAGAGACCTGGAGATAAACTCTACCTGGTACTCACAATTGACACTTAAAAATTGAATACTTTCGACTCAGTCCAAACAGTTCCTCATCAGCAGTGTTGTGTTTACGTTTTGCCAGCACCAGTAGCCTAACTGATCACCCTACCAAACAGGAGTCTCTCGTTGTAATGACAACCAGGTAGCAAAATACTAAACAGGGCAAGACAGTGTACTCGTAAATATGCTTTTCCCGTCCTCCACGAGGACAAAAACTTCAGCATCACTGAGAGGTGTGTATATGTCAGTGTTTATACACTGAGAGGTGTGTATATGTCAGTGTTTATACACTGAGAGGTGTGTATATGTCAGTGTTTATACACTGAGAGGTGTGTATATGTCAGTGTTTATACACTGAGAGGTGTGTATATGTCAGTGTTTATACACTGAGAGGTGTGTATATGTCAGTGTTTATACACTGAGAGGTGTGTATATGTCAGTGTTTATACACTGAGAGGTGTGTATATGTCAGTGTTTATACACTGAGAGGTGTGTATATGTCAGTGTTTATACACTGAGAGGTGTGTATATGTCAGTGTTTATACACTGAGAGGTGTGTATATGTCAGTGTTTATACACTGAGAGGTGTGTATATGTCAGTGTTTATACACTGAGAGGTGTGTATATGTCAGTGTTTATACACTGAGAGGTGTGTATATGTCAGTGTTTATACACTGAGAGGTGTGTATATTTCAGTGTTTATACACTGAGAGGTGTGTGTGTATACACAGATGTGTGTAGCTCATTGTATATACACTGAGAAGTGGATATATATCTGAGCGAATATACACTTGAGTGGTTTGTGTATCTCAATGTATATTGAGAGATTATGTTGACGGGTATTTGAAGTATCAATGTGTTATTGACTGGTAGTGAGCAGGTGACATTCAGCCTTATTGACCCTCGTGTAGTACACTTTAAACCTTATTAACCAACGTCCCAAAAAATTAACTGCAGTTTTGGGACCAATAAAAGCAGGGGCGCCGTGGACACAATAAGAGAACACTGGACCAAGACTCTTCAACCTGCTATACATCGTAGCAAATACAGAAGCAGATATAGAATATTAAATTTAAGAATTCGAGTAGGAGAGCGCCGTGCAAAACGTGGGCAGGAATAGCCTGGCTGATAAGGCGGTCACCAGAAAGCCTGGGCTCGGGAAGGACTGCCAGAGGAGCCGACTAAAATTTTCTTGTCTGACTTGACCGCTAAACTCACAGTATAACTCTACGGTGTTCCCCATCCACGTTTTACTGCCTCAAACATCCACTCTTAAAAAAACCACGGTATGTTTGGGGTTAGAATCCATGGGTTCTAACCCCACCCCTACTGTCGTTTGTTTGTGTTCGTTTAATTACGATTTCGTGATTCATCCATTATTTTTTACGCTATCTGTAGACGATTCCTGGGTTACCTGTAGACGATTCCTGGGTTACCTGTAGACGATTCCTGGGTTACCTGTAGACGATTCCTGGTTTACCTGTAGACGATTCCTGGGTTACCTGTAGACGATTCCTGGGTTACCTGCAGACGATTCCTGGGTTACCTGTAGACGATTCCTGGGTTACCTGTAGACGATTCCTGGGTTACCTGTAGACGATTCCTGGGTTACCTGTAGACGATTCCTGGGTTGCCTGTAGACGATTCCTGCGTTACCTGTAGACGATTCCTGCGTTACCTGTAGACGATTCCCCCGGGGATACTCCCAGTTTTTGAGATAAATGGGTGCCTACATGTTCTCTGGGGCTGGGATGGAGGATATTGTTAGCCGTCTTGACAGTATCATGAATCGTAACAGGATTATTCCTATTATCTGTCTCAGTGCTGGAGGCAATGATGTGGACAGGCGTAGAAGTGAGGACTTAGACCGGTGTAGGACAGCTCAGTGCTGGAGGCAGAGAGGACAGCGTCAGGATTTGACGGTATAGGACAGCTCAGTGCTGGAGGCAGAGATGTGGACAGGCGTAGAAGCGAGGATTTAGACGGTATAGGACAGCTCAGTGCTGGAGGCAGAGATGTGGACAGGCGTAGAAGCGAGGATTTAGACGGTATAGGACAGCTCAGTGCGGGAGGCAGAGATGTGGACAGGCGTAGAAGTGAGGATTTAGACGGTATAGGACAGCTCAGTGCTGGAGGCAGAGATGTGGACAGGCGTAGAAGTGAGGATTTAGACGGTATAGGACAGCTCAATGCGGGAGGCAGTGATGTGGACAGGCGTAGAAGCGAGGATTTAGACGGTATAGGACAGCTCAGTGCTGGAAGTAGTGATGTGGACAGGCGTAGAAGTGAGGATTTAGACGGTATAGGACAGCTCAATGCGGGAGGCAGTGATGTGGACAGGCGTAGAAGCGAGGATTTAGACGGTATAGGACAGCTCAATGCGGGAGGCAGTGATGTGGACAGGCGTAGAAGCGAGGATTTAGACGGTATAGGACAGCTCAGTGCTGGAGGCAGAGATGTGGACAGGCGTAGAAGCGAGGATTTAGACGGTATAGGACAGCTCAGTGCTGGAGGCAGAGATGTGGACAGGCGTAGAAGTGAGGATTTAGAATTTATAGGAGAGCAATAAGCATAATTAGGAAGAAGAGTCCCAGGATGAATCTCGTCTTCGCATTTTCTGTAATGTTTAGCTTGTTAATAGAGGAACTTGAACCTGGCGTTTGCTCTTTATACTACATCGTTCAACCTAATTAAGCCATCAACCATGAGTAGTGGTTGATGGCTTGATTAGATGGTTGATGCTGGCCCCTTGTGGTCATATCCACACTTACATTTCACCGTTTAGCAGTGAGGAAGCCTGGTCATGGACCGGGCTGCGGGGGCGTTGGCCCCCGGAACACCCTCCAGGTAGAGTTAGTGGAGCTGGGATGTTAGTGTATTTCTGGTTATATCGTCTCTGGTTAATTCCTCGTTTATTGTATTACTGGTTATGATGTCTCTTGGTTAGTTCCTCGTTTATTGTATTACTGGTTATGATGTGTCTGGTTAGTTCCTCGTTTATTGTATTACTAGTCATGATGTCTCTGGTTAGTTCCTCGTTTATTGTATTACTGGTTATGATGTCTCTTGGTTAGTTCCTCGTTTATTGTATTACTAGTTATGATGTCTCTGGTTAGTTCCTCGTTTATTGTATTACTAGTTATGATGTCTCTGGTTAATTCCTCGTTTATTGTATTACTGGTTATGATGTCTCTGGTTAGTTCCTCGTTTATTGTATTACTGGTTATGATGTCTCTGGTTAGTTCCTCGTTTATTGTATTACTGGTTATTACTCGTTTATTGTGAGACACATCTTAGTAAACAAACTAGTGGTTAACGCACTGGCCTGGAGTTTTAGGACTAACTCGCCACGGATTCAAACCCCACCCGTCCCGTGGTTGGTTTGCAATCGTGTCGTCCAGATTTCGCAAATCAGTCAAGTCTTAGCTATTGTTTTAAGTCTGTGTTCTCTGCCTATTCTCCGGCTCCTTAATTTAAGGTACCTTTAAAGTGGCTGCCACTGTACAGGAATATTCCAGCCTAGAGAGAACAAGTGACCTTAAGAGTATCATTACTGGCTCGGTATCTTTTAATTTTGAAGGTATAGTTATACCCATTATTATTTTCCTTGTGATTAAGTGTACCAAAGTATCGGTAGAAAAGGTTTGGTATCGTCACTACCCTTGTAGTGATTCTCGAATGTGAGATTTTGTGGCATTATCACTCCCAGGTCTCTCACTTTCATCTTCTACTCCACTGAGTGGTTTGACTCTGTTTTGTGATCTGTTCTAGTGTTTATTTTCTCAAAATTTCCCCGCGGAGTAACTAAAATTTATCCTAAGTGAGCATATTGATCTCAGTGGTCCACTGGAAGACTTGGTTTATATCAGTGGTCCACTGGAAGACTTGGTTTATATCAGTGGTCCACTGGAAGACTTGGTTTATATCAGTGGTCCACTGGAAGACTTGGTTTATATCAGTGGTCCACTGGAAGACTTGGTTTATATCAGTTATGGAAGACTTGGTTGATATCAGTGGTCCACTGGAAGACTTCGTTTATATCAGTGGTCCACTGGAAGACTTGGTTTATATCAGTGGTCCACAGACTTGGTTTATATCAGTGGTCCACTGGAAGACTTAGTTGGTTCCATACTTGGTTTATATCAGTGGTCCACTGGAAGACTTGGTTTATATCAGTGGTCCACTGGAATACTTGGTTTATATCAGTGGTCCACTGGAAGACTTGGTTTATACCAGTGGTACACTGGAAGACTTGGTTTATACCAGTGGTCCACTGGAAGACTTGGTTTATACCAGTGGTACACTGGAAGACTTGGTTTATACCAGTGGTCCACTGGAAGACTTGGTTTATACCAGTGGTACACTGGAAGACTTGGTTTATCAGTGGTACACTGGAAGACTTGGTTTATACCAGTGGTCCACTGGAAGACTTGGTTTATACCAGTGGTACACTGGAAGACTTGGTTTATACCAGTGGTACACTGGAAGACTTGGTTTATTGTACACTGGAAGACTTGGTTTATATCAGTGGTCCACTGGAAGACTTGGTTTATACCAGTGGTCCACTGGAAGACTTGGTTTATACCAGTGGTACACTGGAAGACTTGGTTTATATCAGTGGTCCACTGGAAGACTTGGTTTATACCAGTGGTACACTGGAAGACTTGGTTTATACCAGTGGTCCACTGGAAGACTTGGTTTATATCAGTGGTCCACTGGAAGACTTGGTTTATACCAGTGGTACACTGGAAGACTTGGTTTATACCAGTGGTCCACTGGAAGACTTGGTTTATACCAGTGGTCCACTGGAAGACTTGGTTTATACCAGTGGTCCACTGGAAGACTTGGTTTATACCAGTGGTACACTGGAAGACTTGGTTTATACCAGTGGTACACTGGAAGACTTGGTTTATACCAGTGGTCCACTGGAAGACTTGGTTTATACCAGTGGTCCATTGGAAGACTTGGTTTATACCAGTGGTACACTGGAAGACTTGGTTTATACCAGTGGTCCACTGGAAGACTTGGTTTATACCAGTGGTACACTGGAAGACTTGGTTTATACCAGTGGTACACTGGAAGACTTGGTTTATACCAGTGGTACACTGGAAGACTTGGTTTATATCAGTGGTCCACTGGAAGACTTGGTTTATACCAGTGGTACACTGGAAGACTTGGTTTATACCAGTGGTACACTGGAAGACTTGGTTTATACCAGTGGTCCACTGGAAGACTTGGTCTGGAAGACTTGGTACCAGTGGTACACTGGAAGACTTGGTTTATACCAGCGTGAAGACTTGGTTTATACCAGCGTGAAGACTTGGTTTATACCAGCGTGAAGACTTGGTTTATACCAGCGTGAAGACTTGGTTTATACCAGTGGTACACTGGAAGACTTGGGTTATACCAGTGGTACACTGGAAGACTTGGTTTATACCAGTGGTCCACTGGAAGACTTGGGTTATACCAGTGGTCCACTGGAAGACTTGGTTTATACCAGTGGTCCACTGGAAGACTTGGGTTATACCAGTGGTCCACTGGAAGACTTGGGTTATACCAGTGGTACACTGGAAGACTTGGTTTATACCAGTGGTACACTGGAAGACTTGGGTTATATCAGTGGTCCACTGGAAGACTTGGTTGATATCAGTGGTCCACTGGAAGACTTGGTTTATATCAGTGGTACACTGGAAGACTTGGGTTATATCAGTGGTCCACTGGAAGACTTGGTTGATATCAGTGGTCCACTGGAAGACTTGGGTTATACCAGTGGTCCACTGGAAGACTTGGTTTATATCAGTGGTCCACTGGAAGACTTGGGTTATACCAGTGGTACACTGGAAGACTTGGTTTATACCAGTGGTACACTGGAAGACTTGGGTTATACCAGTGGTCCACTGGAAGACTTGGGTTATACCAGTGGTCCACTGGAAGACTTGGTTTATATCAGTGGTCCACTGGAAGACTTGCTGTGTCCCCAACGAATGACTTTCGTTATGAAGTTTGTGTTGGTATGTGTGAATTAGTTAAAGGTTGTATTTAGTTCACACTGGTCGTCACTCATCAACACGCTGGTCGTCACTCATCAACACGCTGGTCGTCACTCATCAACACGCTGGTCGTCACTCATCAACACACTGGTCGTCATTCATCAACACACTGGTCGTCACTCATCAACACGCTGGTCGTCACTCATCAACACACTGGTCGTCATTCATCAACACGCTGGTCGTCACTCATCAACACACTGGTCGTCATTCATCAACACACTGGTCGTCACTCAACACACTGGTCGTCACTCATCAACACGCTGGTCGTCATTCATCAACACACTGGTCGTCACTCAACACACTGGTCGTCACTCATCAACACGCTGGTCGTCATTCATCAACACGCTGGTCGTCATTCATCAACACGCTGGTCGTCATTCATCAACACGCTGGTCGTCATTCATCAACACGCTGGTCGTCATTCATCAACACGCTGGTCGTCACTCAACACACTGGTCGTCACTCATCAACACGCTGGTCGTCATTCATCAACACACTGGTCGTCACTCAACACACTGGTCGTCACTCATCAACACGCTGGTCGTCATTCATCAACACACTGGTCGTCACTCATCAACACGCTGGTCGTCACTCATCAACACGCTGGTCGTCACTCATCAACACACTGGTCGTCACTCATCAACACGCTGGTCGTCACTCATCAACACACTGGTCGTCACTCATCAACACACTGGTCGTCACTCATCAACACACTGGTCGTCACTCATCAACACGCTGGTCGTCATTCATCAACACACTGGTCGTCACTCAACACACTGGTCGTCACTCATCAACACGCTGGTCGTCATTCATCAACACACTGGTCGTCACTCATCAACACACTGGTCGTCACTCAACACGCTGGTCGTCACTCATCAACACACTGGTCGTCACTCATCAACACGCTGGTCGTCACTCATCAACACGCTGGTCGTCACTCAACACGCTGGTCGTCACTCATCAACACGCTGGTCGTCACTCATCAACACGCTGGTCGTCACTCATCAACACGCTGGTCGTCACTCATCAACACACTGGTCGTCACTCATCAACACGCTGGTCGTCACTCATCAACACGCTGGTCGTCACTCATCAACACGCTGGTCGTCACTCATCAACACACTGGTCGTCACTCATCAACACACTGGTCGTCACTCATCAACACACTGGTCGTCACTCATCAACACGCTGGTCGTCACTCAACACACTGGTCGTCACTCAACACGCTGGTCGTCACTCATCAACACGCTGGTCGTCACTCAACACACTGGTCGTCACTCATCAACACACTGGTCGTCACTCATCAACACGCTGGTCGTCACTCATCAACACACTGGTCGTCACTCAACACACTGGTCGTCACTCATCAACACGCTGGTCGTCACTCAACACACTGGTCGTCACTCATCAACACGCTGGTCGTCACTCATCAACACGCTGGTCGTCACTCAACACACTGGTCGTCACTGGTCGTCACTCAACACACTGGTCGTCACTCATCAACACGCTGGTCGTCATTCATCAACACACTGGTCGTCACTCAACACACTGGTCGTCACTCATCAACACACTGGTCGTCACTCATCAACACGCTGGTCGTCATTCATCAACACACTGGTCGTCACTCAACACACTGGTCGTCATCAACACGCTGGTCGTCACTCATCAACACACTGGTCGTCACTCAACACACTGGTCGTCACTCATCAACACACTGGTCGTCACTCAACACACTGGTCGTCACTCATCAACACACTGGTCGTCACTGGTCGTCACTCATCAACACGCTGGTCGTCACTCAACACACTGGTCGTCACTCATCAACACGCTGGTCGTCACTCATCAACACGCTGGTCGTCACTCAACACACTGGTCGTCACTCATCAACACGCTGGTCGTCATTCATCAACACACTGGTCGTCACTCAACACACTGGTCGTCACTCATCAACACGCTGGTCGTCATTCATCACTGGTCGTCATCAACACACTGGTCGTCACTCATCAACACGCTGGTCGTCATTCATCCACACGTCATTCATCCACACGTCATTCATCCACACACTGGTCGTCACTCATCAACACACTGGTCGTCACTCATCAACACGCTGGTCGTCACTCAACACGCTGGTCGTCATTCATCAACACACTGGTCGTCACTCATCAACACACTGGTCGTCATTCATCAACACGCTGGTCGTCATTCATCAACACGCTGGTCGTCACTCATCAACACACTGGTCGTCATTCATCAACACGCTGGTCGTCATTCATCAACACACTGGTCGTCACTCATCAACACGCTGGTCGTCACTCATCAACACACTGGTCGTCATTCATCAACACACTGGTCGTCATTCATCAACACACTGGTCGTCACTCATCAACACACTGGTCGTCATTCATCAACACACTGGTCGTCATTCAACACGCTGGTCGTCACTCATCAACACACTGGTCGTCATTCATCAACACGCTGGTCGTCATTCATCAACACACTGGTCGTCATTCATCAACACACTGGTCGTCATTCATCAACACACTGGTCGTCATTCATCAACACACTGGTCGTCACTCATCAACACGCTGGTCGTCACTCATCAACACGCTGGTCGTCACTCAACACGCTGGTCGTCATTCATCAACACACTGGTCGTCACTCATCAACACACTGGTCGTCACTCATCAACACACTGGTCGTCACTCATCAACACACTGGTCGTCACTCATCAACACGCTGGTCGTCACTCATCAACACGCTGGTCGTCACTCAACACGCTGGTCGTCATTCATCAACACACTGGTCGTCATTCATCAACACACTGGTCGTCACTCATCAACACACTGGTCGTCACTCATCAACACACTGGTCGTCACTCATCAACACACTGGTCGTCACTCATCAACACACTGGTCGTCACTCATCAACACGCTGGTCGTCACTCATCAACACGCTGGTCGTCACTCATCAACACGCTGGTCGTCACTCAACACGCTGGTCGTCATTCATCAACACACTGGTCGTCATTCATCAACACACTGGTCGTCACTCATCAACACACTGGTCGTCACTCATCAACACACTGGTCATCACTCATCAAGGTACAGTGACTTTAAAAGAAGAATCACATTCACCATCATTCTCTTAATCACTGTCTTGCTAGAAGCTGACATTCCATTTCAGGTGACTTTTCGACTGTCGGAGGATCTCACCTTCAAGGACCATAACATTGTATCAATCGCATCTGCTAGAAAAATGACAGGATGGATAATGAGAACCTTCAAAACTAGGGAGGCCAAGCCCATGATGACACTCTTCAGGTCACTTGTTCTATCGAGGCTGGAATATTGCTGCACACTAACAGCACCTTTCAAGGCAGGTGAAATTGCCGACCTAGAAAATGTACAGAGAACTTTCACGGCGCGCATAACGGAGATAAAACACCTCAATTACTGGGAGCGCTTGAGGTTTCTAAACCTGTATTCCCTGGAACGCAGGAGGGAGAGATACATGATTATATACACCTGGAAAATCCTAGAGGGACTAGTACCGAACTTGCACACGAAAATCACTCACTACGAAAGCAAAAGACTTGGCAGACGATGCAACATCCCCCCAATGAAAAGCAGGGGTGTCACTAGCACGTTAAGAGACCATACAATAAGTGTCAGGGGCCCGAGACTGTTCAACTGCCTCCCAGCACACATAAGGGGGATTACCAACAGACCCCTGGCAGTCTTCAAGCTGGCACTGGACAAGCACCTAAAGTCAGTTCCTGATCAGCCGGGCTGTGGCTCGTACGTTGGTTTGCGTGCAGCCAGCAGCAACAGCCTGGTTGATCAGGCTCTGATCCACCAGGAGGCCTGGTCACAGACCGGGCCGCGGGGGCGTTGACCCCCGGAACTCTCTCCAGGTAAACTCCAGGTAACATCCTCAGTCATCCTTCAGAGTACAGGTACTGTACTTCCCACCTCCAGTACTGTAACATCCTCACTCATCCTTCAGAGTACAGGTACTGTACTGCCCACCTCCAGTACTGTAACATCCTCAGTCATCCTTCAGAGTACAGGTACTGTACTGCCCACCTCCAGTACTGTAACATCCTCACTCATCCTTCAGAGTACAGGTACTGTACTTCCCACCTCCAGTACTGTAACATCCTCACTCATCCTTCAGAGTACAGGTACTGTACTTCCCACCTCCAGTACTGTAACATCCTCACTCATCCTTCAGAGTACAGGTACTGTACTTCCCACCTCCAGTACTGTAACATCCTCACTCATCCTTCAGAGTACAGGCACTGTACTTCCCACCTCCAGTACTGTAACATCCTCACTCATCCTTCAGAGTACAGGTACTGTACTTCCCACCTCCAGTACTGTAACATCCTCACTCATCCTTCAGAGTACAGGCACTGTACTTCCCACCTCCAGTACTGTAACATCCTCACTCATCCTTCAGAGTACAGGTACTGTACTGCCCACCTCCAGTACTGTAACATCCTCACTCATCCTTCAGAGTACAGGCACTGTACTTCCCACCTCCAGTACTGTAACATCCTCACTCATCCTTCAGAGTACAGGCACTGTACTTCCCACCTCCAGTACTGTAACATCCTCACTCATCCTTCAGAGTACAGGCACTGTACTTCCCACCTCCAGTACTGTAACATCCTCACTCATCCTTCAGAGTACAGGCACTGTACTTCCCACCTCCAGTACTGTAACATCCTCACTCATCCTTCAGAGTACAGGTACTGTACTTCCCACCTCCAGTACTGTAACATCCTCACTTATCCTTCAGAGTACAGGCACTGTACTCCCCACCTCCAGTACTGTAACATCCTCACTCATCCTTCAGAGTGTAGGCACTGGACTTGCAACCTCCAGGACTCAAGTCCGGCTAACCGGTTTCCCCTGAATCCCTTCGTAAATGCTACCTCACTCACACTCCAACACCACGTCAAACCTACAAAATCAACTTGTCTCCACTCCGGTTAATGAGGATAATTAGGCAGTTTTTAGCCGTATGTGGGATAATTATCTGGCTTTCGTTCGTGAGGAGAATTTTTTATCAGTATTTAAGGATAATCTATTTTGTGTTTGGATGTGATGGTAATTTCGATTTTCTTTCGTTTCCGACGGTAATTATGATACCTTTTGTGACCCTATTGTGTGATTTCTGGTAAATCTTGGGGGGTGGGGAGATATTGTGGGAGGTACTGAGATTTTATATATGTGTATGTATATATGTGGTGCCGAATAGGCAGAACTTGCCATCTTGGCTTAAATATCAACGCACATCTTGCCATATAGGACAAGTGAAAATTTGTGTATGCAATAATTTCGCCAAAATCATTCTGAACCTAACGAAAAAAATATATTTCACTGTGTTTGTTTAGTATTAAATTATTATGGACGTATTTAAAATATATTTAGTTGGGTTAGGCTAAAATAAATTGTTCTTGTTATAATAAGGTTAGGTAAGTTTTCTAAGATTCTTTTGGTGCAAAATTATAAATTTTTACATTAACATTAATGAAAAAAAATATGTCTTTAAACGTATAGGAGAAAATTTCAGAAAGGACTTAATTTTAAATGAGTTCTTGCTAATTGACCAGTTTTACATATTCGGCACGACATATATATATATAAATATATATATATATATATATATATATATATATATATATATATATATATATATATATATATATATATATATATATATATATATATATTATCTTCCCCAGGGTTTGGTCTCAGACCAGTCTCCTTGGTTAGGGTGCTCATGAGACAGGAAGAAGATACCAGTAACACTGCCAGAGTGCAAAACATTATCCCCAGTCTTGTGACTGGACGGTAGTACGTACTTAACTGGTTGTCACTCAACCTTCTACCTTCCAGTTGCAACAATGTCTGTGGAAGCTCTTTTCTGTTCGGCCCTAAAGCTGTTGTTGCCACCTCGAGCCTCCAGCGTCCATTCTACGTCCCCCTGTGACCTACAAGTCAGTCCTTTCTCGAAGAACTACAGAAATATTCTGTGTAGGTTCAGGCTCTGGGAGACACCTAACGTGGGAGTATCTCTAAGTACTTGGAATGTTCTCTCTGGAGTGGAGAAGAGAGAGATCTGGTGTGTGTGTGATGCTGAATAGGTCAAACTTGCGATTTTGGCTTAAATAGCAGCGCTCTTCTTGCCGAATAAAGCAAGCGAAATTTGTGTATACAGTAATTTCGCAAAAATTATTCTGAACATAACGAAAAAATATATTTCGTTGTGTTTATTATTAAATTACTGTGAACTTATCTAAAATATATTTAGTTGGATTAGGCTAAATTAAATTTGGCTTGTTATAATTAGGTCAGGTAAGTTTTCTAAGGTTCTTTTGGTGCAAAATTATTAATTTTTACATTAATATAAATGAAAAAAAAATATCTTTAAACGTATAAGAGAAAACGTTAGAAAGGACTTAATTTTAAATGAGTTCTTGATAATTGATCAGATTTATCTATTCGGCACGACATATATATGGAAGATACTCGAGGGTCTGTTCGTAAATCTACTCACTACTATAGCAAAATACTGAAGTGAGAGGTATGGGAGGACCTGAAGTAAACCCAGTGAAAAGCAGGGGCACCATGGGCACAACAAGAGAACACTGTATCAATATACACTGGCAGCAATAACCTGGTTGTACCATGGTCACAATAAGAGAACAGTGTGTCAATACTGGTAGCAACAACCTGGTTGTACCATCGTCACAATAAGAGAACACTGTGTCAACACTGGCAGGAACAACCTGGTTGTACCATCGTCACAATAAGAGAACACTGTGTCAACACTGGCAGGAACAACCTGGTTGTACCATCGTCACAATAAGAGAACACTGTGTCAACACTGGCAGCAACAACCTGGTTGTACCATGGTCACAGTAAGATAACACTGTGTCAACACTGGCAGCAACAACCTGGTTGTACCATGGTCACAATAAGCAACAATACTGGCAGCAACAACCTGGTTGTACCATGGTCACAGTAAGATAACACTGTGTCAACATGCGTGGACCAAGACTCTTCAACCTGCTACCAACAGATATCAGAAATGTTGCCACAACAAATATTGAAATTTTTGAGAGGAAACTGGATTACTGTCTCCACGAAGTGCCAGGTCAACCAGGCTGTGATGGCTATGTTATCCAGGGGCCACCAACAGCAACAATCTAGTTGACCAGGAGGTCAACAGGAAACTCAGGTCCTAGACCGAGTTGTATCAGTAGATAAAAACCTCAGAATAGGTCACAGGTACGAGACATGTCATTGTGTTTACGTTTCGCAACACGGTATTTTTTCAGTAGTTTGCAAGGTTTTTTAAACTGTCAGGATTGAATACATATAATGTTTTAATTGCTGGCTGGTTTTTGTTTCACTGTTTTTGTAACCGTTGTATGCGAGCCCTGGGTTTATGTTTTAACTGTAAAGAACTGTATAAACTTCCATTTATCTGCCCATCATATCTGTCACTAATTCCCTTTACAGTACTGCTTTCATGGAATCACAAATCTTCCCACGACTCCACAAATCTTCCCACGACTCCACAAATCTTCCCACGACTCCACAAATCTTCCCATGATTCCACAAATCTTCCCACGACTCCACAAATCTTCTCACAATTGCACAAATCTTCCCACGACTCCACAAGTCTTCCCACGACTCCACAAATCTTCCCACGACTCCACAAATCTTCCCACGACTCCACAAATCTTCCCACGACTCCACAAATCTTCCCACGACTCCACAAATCTTCCCACGACTCCACAAATCTTCTTACAACTGCACAAATCTTCCCACGACTCCACAAATCTTCCCACGACTCCACAAATCTTCTCACAACTGCACAAATCTTCCCACGACTCCACAAATCTTCCCACGACTCCACAAATCTTCCCACGACTCCACAAATCTTCCCACGACTCCACAAATCTTCTTACAACTGCACAAATCTTCCCACGACTCCACAAATCTTCCCACGACTCCACAAATCTTCTCACAACTGCACAAATCTTCCCACGACTCCACAAATCTTCCCACGATTCAACAAATCTTCCCACGACTCCACAAATCTTCCCACGACTCCACAAATCTTCTCACAACTGCACAAATCTTCCCACGACTCCACAAATCTTCCCACGACTCCACAAATCTTCCCACGACTCCACAAATCTTCCCACGACTCCACAAATCTTCCCACGACTCCACAAATCTTCTCACAACTGCACAAATCTTCCCACGACTCCACAAATCTTCCCACGACTCCACAAATCTTCTCACAACTGCACGAATCTTCCCACGACTCCACAAATCTTCCCACGACTCCACAAATCTTCCCAAGACTCCACAAATCTTCTCACAACTGCACAAATCTTCCCACGACTCCACAAATCTTCCCACGACTCCACAAATCTTCCCACGACTCCACAAATCTTCCCACGACTCCACAAATCTTCCCACGACTCCACAAATCTTCTCACAACTGCACGAATCTTCCCACGACTCCACAAATCTTCCCACGACTCCACAAATCTTCTCACAACTGCACGAATCTTCCCACGACTCCACAAATCTTCCCACGACTCCACAAATCTTCCCACGATTCCACAAATCTTCCCACGATTCCACAAATCTTCCCACGATTCCACAAATCTTCTCACAACTGCACGAATCTTCCCACGACTCCACAAATCTTCTCACAACTGCACAAATCTTCCCACGATTCCACAAATCTTCCCACGATTCCACAAATCTTCCCACGATTCCACAAATCTTCCCACGACTCCACAAATCTTCCCACGACTCCACAAATCTTCCCACGACTCCACAAGTCTTCTCACGACTCCACAAATCTTCCCACGACTCCACAAGTCTTCTCACGACTCCACAAATCTTCCCACGACTCCACAAGTCTTCCCACGACTCCACAAATCTTCCCACGACTCCACAAATCTTCTCACAACTCCACAAATCTTCCCACGACTCCACAAATCTTCCCACGATTCCACAAATCTTCCCACGATTCCACAAATCTTCCCACGACTCCACAAATCTTCCCACGACTCCACAAATCTTCCCACGACTCCACAAGTCTTCTCACGACTCCACAAATCTTCCCACGACTCCACAAGTCTTCTCACGACTCCACAAATCTTCCCACGACTCCACAAGTCTTCCCACGACTCCACAAATCTTCCCACGACTCCACAAATCTTCTCACAACTCCACAAATCTTCCCACGACTCCACAAATCTTCCCACGACTCCACAAATCTTCCCACGACTCCACAAATCTTCCCACGATTCCACAAATCTTCTCACAACTCCACAAATCTTCCCACGACTCCACAAATCTTCCCACGACTCCACAAATCTTCTCACAACTGCACAAATCTTCCCACGATTCCACAAATCTTCCCACGATTCCACAAATCTTCCCACGATTCCACAAATCTTCCCACGACTCCACAAATCTTCCCACGACTCCACAAATCTTCCCACGACTCCACAAGTCTTCTCACGACTCCACAAATCTTCCCACGACTCCACAAGTCTTCTCACGACTCCACAAATCTTCCCACGACTCCACAAGTCTTCCCACGACTCCACAAATCTTCCCACGACTCCACAAATCTTCTCACAACTCCACAAATCTTCCCACGACTCCACAAATCTTCCCACGACTCCACAAATCTTCCCACGACTCCACAAATCTTCCCACGATTCCACAAATCTTCTCACAACTCCACAAATCTTCCCACGACTCCACAAATCTTCCCACGACTCCACAAGTCTTCCCACGACTCCACAAATCTTCTCACGACTCCACAAATCTTCCCACGACTCCACAAATCTTCCCACGACTCCACAAATCTTCTCACAACTGCACAAATCTTCCCACGACTCCACAAGTCTTCTCACGACTCCACAAATCTTCCCACGACTCCACAAGTCTTGCCCGTGTAACCTACACTCTCCAGCATTTCTGGACGTCGGTCCAAAGCACTTTACGTCTCTTCATGACTCTTTAAGGATTCCAGGATCTCTTAGTGGCTCTTCGGAGCTCTTAATGGCTCCTCCGTACTCTTAGTGGCTCATCCGAGCTCTTACTGGCTCCTCCGAGCTTTTAGTAGCTATTACTGATTCCTCAGGATACCTGGTAGATTTTTTGGGGAGGGTCAACGCCTACGCGGCCCGGTGTCAGACTAGGCCTCCTGGTGGATAGTCACAGATAATCACACCGTTGTTATCCTTGAAGGCGAGATCCTTTTAACATTGTCACTCCTAAGTACTTCGCGTTAGTTTTTCGCTCTGTTGAGTGGTTTGTTTTATTTTTTTTTCATAGCGGAGTAACTTAAATTTGTCCTCTTTTAACGTCATATTGTTGTCACTGATCCACTGGAAGACTTTATTTATATCTGCTTGGAGATTTGCAGTGTCCCTAATGGATACCGCTGCCGTATTAAATCTAGTGTCTTCTGCAGTGGAAGACACGGTGCTGTGATTTATGTCCTTGTCTATGTCGGATATATTTACATAAACAAAAGTATGGGGGCGCGTACTGTGCCTTGAGGAACAGAGATTTTCACTGGGGCAACTTCTGGCTTAACTCTGTCTACTACTACTACTCTGGGTTTTATGTGATAGAAGTTTGAAAATCCATCTGCCTACTTTTCCAGTTATTCCTTTTTGCACCCATTTTGTGTGCCATATCCCTACTTGTTGAACGTTTTGTCCAAGTCTACATGGGTAATTTATCCTCCAGCGTATCCAAGACTGTCATGGTGATCTAGCAGTTGTGAGAGGCAGGAGTGACCTACTCTAAACCCATTTTGCCCTGGGTTGTGCAACTGGTGCAAATCCATATGGTTTGTGATCTTGGTTCTTAAAACCCAGATTTTTATTATGTGGGTCATCAGTGCTATCAGTCTACATCCACGAAATGGTAATAATTAAATAAGTCACATGTCCGTTCTGTGGTTTAACTAGCAGAGAGGGAACATTAACCCAATGCTTAGGCTCCCATTCCATGGATCATTTTAGGCACACGATGGAGGCTTCTTGTAGTTCATGAACATGGAGTTCCATGAGTCTAGGTCTAGGGCAGAGTGTAAGGGCATGTTGTCAGTGGCTTAATCGAAGCCAGTGTGATAAGGGTTATGTCAGAAATTTTGACTGTGTCAATTAAGTCGTTTTTGTATTGATCAGTTTAAGATCCTTCGTCTTCAAGCAAAAGACACATAATATAGTTTTTGTCCGGGATTATGTGTGTGAGAAGAAGTATTTTGGATTTCCTTCAAATGGCTGACCAGATAAACACACAGTAGTGGAGGCAGGAACCATACATAGTTTTAAGATGAGGTATGATAAAACTCATGGAGCAGGGAGAGAGGACCTAGTAGTGCCCAGTAAAGAGGCGGGGCCAGGAGCTATGAATCGACCCCTGCAACCACAGTTAGGTGAACACAGACACATACACTCATAAGAACATAAGAAAGAAGGAACACTGCAACAGGCCTACTGGTCTATGCGAGGCAGCTCCAATTCTCTCACCGGCTTAAGCCAATTCCTTGACCTAGTGAGGTCAGACACGTCACTTAAGGGAGGAACACTGCATCCGACCTAGTAGCACAAGCTAGTCAGGTCCAACTCATACACACACACACACACACACACAAACACACAACACACACACAACACACACACAACACACACAAACAACACACACAAACACACACAACACACACACAAACACACACACAACACACACAACACACACACACAACACAAACACAACACACACACAAACACACACACAACACAAACACAACACACACACAAACACACACACAACACACACACAACACACACACACAACACAAACACAACACACACACAACACAAACACAACACACACGCACACACACACACAACACAAACACAACACACACACAAACACACACACAACACACACACAACACACACACAACACACACACACAACACACACACAACACACACACACAACACAAACACAACACACACACACAACACACACAAACAACACACACACAACATACAAAAACAACACACACACACACAACACACACACACACAATACATTTACCCCCCCCCCCGACCTTCTCTATTTTTCCTACCCCGAGATATTTCCCACCCGGGGGGGGGGGATAGTAGTAGTACATCACTCACACTACTACCCGGGGGGGGGATAGTAGTAGTACATCACTCACACTACTACCCGGGGGGGGGATAGTAGTAGTACATCACTCACACTACTACCCGGGGGGGGGATAGTAGTAGTACATCACTCACACTACTACTCTACTTGTTCCAATTAACTACCCAATTTTTTTCAAGATTCTTGGATTTTTTTTTTTTGTAATCGGAATTCCTTTCCTGATCAGATTTTTTTCATTGTGATCGGATTTTTTCCTTTTCAATGTTTTTTGTTTTTTTGGTAATCGGGTTTTTTTCTTTCCGATCGAATTTTTTTTCGGTCGTATTTTTATTTTTGACTTCCCAAGGAGACGTTGTGTCGGTGACGTGTTGACTTCCCATGTACGTGTTTAGTGTGTACATATGTTTCGTGTGTACATGTGTTTAGTGTGTACATGTGTTTCGTGTGTACATGTGTTTAGTGTGTACATGTGTTTAGTGTGTACATGTGTTCAGTGTGCGTGTTTCGTGTGTACATGTGTTCAGTGTGCGTGTTTCGTGTGTACATGTGTTTAGTGTGTACATGTGTTCAGTGTGCGTGTTTTGTGTGTACATGTGTTCAGTGTGCGTGTTTTGTGTGTACATGTGTTTAGTGTGTACATGTGTTTAGTGTGTACATGTGTTTAGTGTGTACATGTGTTTAGTGTGTACATGTGTTTAATGTGTACATGTGTTTAGTGTGTACATGTGTTTAATGTGTACATGTGTTTAGTGTGTACATGTGTTTAGTGTGTACATGTGTTTAGTGTGTACATGTGTTTAATGTGTACATGTGTTTAGTGTGTACATGTGTTTAGTGTGTACATGTGTTTAATGTGTACATGTGTTTAGTGTGTACATGTGTTTAATGTGTACATGTGTTTAGTGTGTACATGTGTTTAATGTGTACATGTGTTTAGTGTGTACATGTGTTTAATGTGTACATGTGTTTAGTGTGTACATGTGTTTAGTGTGTACATGTGTTTAGTGTGTACATGTGTTTAATGTGTACATGTGTTTAATGTGTACATGTGTTTAGTGTGTACATGTGTTTAGTGTGTACATGTGTTTAATGTGTACATGTGTTTAGTGTGTACATGTGTTTAATGTGTACATGTGTTTAGTGTGTACATGTGTTCAATGTGTACATGTGTTTAGTGTGTACATGTGTTTAGTGTGTACATGTGTTCAATGTGTACGTGTGTTTAGTGTGTACATGTGCTCAGTGTGCGTGTTTCGTGTGTACATGTGTTTAATGTGTACATTTTTTACCGATTAGCATAAAACTAAATGTATCCGTGATAGTACTCTCTCTCTCTCTCTCTCTCTCTCTCTCTCTCTCTCTCTCTTTCTCTTTCTCTTTCTCTTTCTCTCTCTCTCTCTCTCTCTCTCTCTCTCTCTCTCTCTCGTTATACAGGGTTCTACAAGGTTATGTTTCTCTCTCTCTCTCTTTTTTTTTTACACAGGGTTTGACAAGGTTAAGGATCCCTAGCTTTATTGACAGCTATTTACAGGTTAAGGATTCCTAACTTTATTGGCAAGCTAAGAGCTGTTACCTACATCAGCTCATTTGAAAGCATTTTTATTGTTATGAGACATACAAGTAGGGAACAGGATGAAGTTGGAGCCATCTGTGGGCCAGCATTTTCATTTGATCAACTGACTTTATCTCGTTGACATCATTATGCTGTACGAATGTGTTCCATACTCGAGTCATCCTGGGTATGTATGATCTCAGATGGAGTGATGTTCTGGAGAAGGGTACAGCCAGAGTGAAGTTGCTGCTGGCTGCCCGTCTTGTGGCATAAAAGCTTGTTTCACGCTGTCCTCCAAGTGGATCCAAGTGTGGTATTTTGACAATATTGGCCTTGTACATAACAGTAAGGCCACCCACATCCCTCCTATGTTGAAGGATCTGCTGAAATGACAGATCTATCCAGGATGGGTCCAGGCGAGAGATGAGACGTCTTGCTCTGTTCTCTACTCTGTCAAGCAGTCGCAGATGAGGGGGGGGGGCAGGCAAACCAAGAAAGTGGAGCATACTCAAGGTGCGAGCGTACTTGTGCCTCGTACAGGATCTTGCAACCCCTACTGTCAAGCAGATGGGAGATACGGCGAAGTGCTGTAAGCTTCCTGGCTGCCTTGTTTGCAAGATTTACAACATGGTTCTTCATGGTTAGTTTGGAGTCAAATTTCACCCCAAGGATATCAACTTCTTCTCCAGGTGCCAACATCCTCCCATTCATCCTTACTACTGCACCAGCATTACCATCATGGTGCCTAGAGACGATCATTTGCGTTTTCTCAGGTGCAAATGTTACTTGCCATCTATTTCCCCAAGCTGATATAGCTCTCAGCTGGTGATTGATGTAGCTTAGAGCAGCTGGCATTTCTTCTCTTGGATAAGTGAATGTCAGTGTACAGTCGTCTGCATATGCATGTGATTCTGGGATGAGATGAAGAAGGTCGTTGAAGTAGACATTCCATAACAATGGTCCCAGCACACTTCCTTGTGGAACACTTGCCCCAATAGGATGTCTTGCTGATTCCGTTCCATTGAGAACTACACTTAGAGATCTACCATGAAGGTAATCACTGAGGAGACATAGCGTAGAACCTGCAATTCCCAGTGCTTGAAGTTTTGCTAAGAGGCCCTGGTGCCACACCTGGTGCCACACCCGGTGCCACACCCGGTCGAAAGCGCCAGCAATGTTCAGTGCTACCACACAGCTGACTTTAGATTCATCCAGTGACTGGTGCCACTTAGTGGAGAGGTTTAACAACAGATCAGCAGCAGAGTAACCTTTCCTGAAGCCATATTGACGATCACAAAGTAGTGAGTGGTAGTCAAAAAACTCTGTCATTTGTCTTGAGATTATTGTCTCAAGGATCTTGCCAGTGATTGACAGTAGTGACACTGGTCTTGCCAGTGATTGACAGCAGTGACACTGGTCTGTAGTTGCTGATTTCTGCTCTCTCTTCTTTTTGTGAACAGGGACTACATTTGCCTCTTTCCATGGAGAGGGCCATTTACACTGTACTAGGCAGTGCTGAAAGATGCGAGTTAGAGGTGCTGCTAGCTGGTCTGCACATCTTCTCAACAATCTTGGGCTCAACTTGTCTGGGCCCACAGCCTTTTCTTGGTCAAGCGATTTAAGTAGGAAATGCACCTCCCCTTGCCTTATTGTCACCACTGACAGTTTTGACACAGTTCTTGCAGCTAGCCAAGGAGGGTCCCTTGCTGGATCAGGAACTTGCATTTTGGTAGCAAAGTGTTCACCAAAGAGGTCCGCCTTCTCTTGACTACTAGTAGAGGTGGTCCCATCCTGTCGATTTAGAGGTGGAATAAGTTCATCAGGCAGATAACCTTGTCTGTCCTTGACCAGGGACCACCAGGTTTTGGAGCCTACCCTACCTGATGCTAGCTTTCTTTTAGTGTCCACCTCCCATTTAGCAATGGCCCACTTTTGAACATCACCCATATGCCTACAGGCTTGCCTGTGCAAGTTCCTGTTATAGGTGGTTGGATGTCTCTTATACCTTCGCCATGCTTTGTACTCTCTCTCTCTCTCTCTCTCTCTCTCTCTCTCTCTCTCTCTCTCTCTCTCTCTCTCTCTCTCTCTCTCTCTCTCTCTCTCTCTCTCTCTCTCTCTCTCTCAGTGCTAGTTGATAGGTTCTGGTGTTGGTGTCGTGAGAGTGAACCTCCCACTGTGAACACGACAGTTGAACCTCCATTAAGGTGGAACATAAAACATTGTGATTGAACACCGTGAACAGTAATAAACTCTGCTGGTGTGTTCCTTGTTTCTATTGTTATCGCGTTTTTCTAGATTGTTAATCAAACTAGTGACGGTAATTGTTGGGTCTGCAGATAGGTGGTGGTTGGTGTGTGGTGGTGGTTGGTGGAGTGGTGGTGGTTGGTGTGTGGTGGTGGTGGTTGGTGTGTGGTGGTGGTGGTTGGTGTTGTGGTTGGTGTGTGGTGGTGGTGGTAGTGGTGGTGGTTGGTGGGGTGGTGGATGTGATTATGCTGTTTCTGCTGCTGTTACAGTTGCTACTCTTGCTCCTGCTGCTGTTGCTGCTGCTGCTATTACTACTACTACTATTACTACTACTACTATTACTACTACTACTATTACTACTACTACTACTACTACTACTACTACTACTACTATTACTACTACTACTACTACTACTATTACTACTACTACTACTACTACTACTACTACTACTACTACTACTACTAGTATTACTAGCACTACTGTTAGTAATGTTACTACTGTACAAAAGAGAGAAGGAAAATCATGACCCAATATTTGCATATTTTATACATTTTAAATATAATTAAGTATTGGACAACACAGAAGAACTCTTACTCTCCCGGTATTAAATGGATTATCATTATTATAATCAAGGGGGAAGCGCTAAACCCGGAGGGTTATAAATAAAAAAAGGCACAATACCGTGACTGGAACGATACACAAATAACCCGCACATAAGCTTACGACGACGTTTCGGTCCGACTTGGACCATTGGCAGTCACAGTGTGACTTTGTCAATGGTCCAAGTCGGACCGAAACGTCGCCGTAAGCTTCTCTCTTTTATGTGCGGGTTATTTGTGTTCCGGAGGATTATACAGCGCCTTGGCGGGGGGGGGGGGGAGATGTGGAAGGCATTCAGGCTTAATTCGGGGAACTGGAGCACAGATCCAATTACCTAAATCAAGAGCCCCTCACCAACATCAAGGAATCTTCCCTGAGGGGACGGTGTTTGTAGCCACGAGAATATTGAGAAGCGTTGGCCTCACCTATTGATGTCGATGTGTTGGATTGATGTTTCACTGATTTTTCTTAGGCTTTGGAATTCATTGCTGTATAGCCCTTGTGGTTTAGCGCTTTTTTTTATTATAAATAATCTGGAATTGATTGCGTGTGCACGCATTCGTGTGTGTTCATGCGTGTGTGGGTAATTCGCGTGAGTACGTGTGTCTGATTTTTGCGTGCGTACTCACTAACAGTTCTACCATTACGGAAAGCTAGTACATCTATCAGTATATATATATCCTTCGTGCACATGTGTACGTGCTTATGTAGGTGCCTAGTGGCGTAACACCTGCCTGCCAGGACCTACAGGTGTTTTACACTTGTCTAACTGCTGCTTCTCTGCGCCTTCCATCTTCCCTGCGCTATCTGCACGTACTTGTTGGGATATTTCTGTCGCTGTTGTAAATGTTAGAGTCTTGTGAGGCGGGGAGGGGGGCGCCTCCCCCTCTGCTCCATCGGTTCAGAGACTGTTTACGTGAGGGGGAGAGGTTTGAGGGGATAAATAGTGTGGAGAATTGTGTGAGGGGACTCCTAGGAGACTTGGACCTGGTGCTCTTTGAAGGCTTCCAGGTGGTGTTCCTAGGAGCCTCCTGGCTGGTGCTGCTGGAACCTTCTAGCTAGTGCTATGGAGCCTTCCAGATAGTGCTGCTGGAGCCTCCCAGATGGTGCTATGGAGCGTTCTAGCTGATTCTACTAGAATCTCCCAGCTGGTGCTTCTGTAGCCTCCCAGCTGGTTTTCCTGGAACCTCCCAGCTGGTGCTGCTGGAGCCTCACAGCTGGTGTAAGGGGCAGTTATCATCACCACGTCACTGACTACATTAATTGCCAGTGTCGGTCAAGCAGACACACACTATTGTTATATCCTGCTGCTGCTGCCTCTGCTGGCTGCTTGCACGGTCAGCAGGCACCAGGGGTAGTCAGCAGGGGGCTAAAGAGTCACTGGACCGTCAGCAGGGAGCAGGGGAAGTCAACCACAAGCCCACCACCACATTACCTGTCTACAACACCACCACCACCACCACATTACCTGTCTACAACACCACCACCACCACATTACCTGTCTACAACACCACCACCACCACCACCACCACCACATTACCTGTCTACAACACCACCACCACCACATTACCTGTCTACAACACCACCACCACCACATTACCTGTCTACAACACCACTACCACCCACTACTTTATGTGTCTACAAGACGACAAACACATTATCTATATACAGCACCACCAGCACAAGATGACCACCATATTATCTATAAAACGACCACTAGACTGTCTACAACCACCACCACTACACCAGCTGCACCACTCCACTACACCAGCTGCACCACTACACCAGCTGCACCACTCCACTACACCAGCTGCACCACTCCACTACACCAGCTGCACCACTCCACTACACCAGCTGCACCACTCCACTACACCAGCTGCACCACTCCACTACACCAGCTGCACCACTACACCAGCTGCACCACTCCTGAGTGATGTGCGGGTATAAATTACAGTACAAAAAACACCGTTCCTGTCTCTGGTTTGTTGAAAAAAATCCAGACAGCAGGTAGCAACAACAGCAGTAGCAGTAGGAACACTGCAACAGCAGGAGTAGCAGTAGGAACACTGCAGCAGTAGCAGTAGGAACACTGCAGCAGTAGCAGTAGGAACACTGCAGCAGCAGGAGTAGCAGTAGGAACACTGCAGCAGCAGGAGTAGCAGTAGGAACACTGCAGCAGCAGGAGTAGCAGTAGGAACACTGCAGCAGTAGCAGTAGGAACACTGCAACAGTAGCAGTAGCAGTAGGAACACTGCAGCAGTAGCAGTAGGAACACTGCAGCAGTAGCAGTAGGAACACTGCAACAGTAGCAGTAGCAGTAGGAACACTGCAGCAGTAGCAGTAGGAACACTGCAGCAGTAGCAGTAGGAACACTGCAACAGCAGCAGTAGCAGTAGGAACACTGCAGCAGTAGCAGCAGCAGTAGGAACACTGCAACAGCAGGAGTAGCAGTAGGAACACTGCAGCAGTAGCAGTAGGAACACTGCAGCAGCAGCAGTAGCAGTAGGAACACTGCAACAGCAGGAGTAGCAGTAGGAACACTGCAGCAGTAGCAGTAGGAACACTGCAACAGCAGCAGTAGCAGTAGGAACACTGCAGCAGCAGCAGCAGTACGAACACTGCAACAGCAGCAGCAGTAGGAACACTGCAGCAGTAGGAACACTGCAGCAGCAGCAGCAGCAGCAGTAGGAACACTGCAACAGCAGCAGTAGCAGTAGGAACACTGCAACAGCAGCAGTAGGAACACTGCAGCAGCAGCAGTAGGAACACTGCAGCAGCAGCAGTAGCAGTAGGAACACTACAGCAGCAGCAGTAGGAACACTGCAGCAGCAGGAGTAGCAGTAGGAACACTGCAGCAGTAGCAGTAGGAACACTGCAACAGTAGCAGTAGCAGTAGGAACACTGCAGCAGTAGCAGTAGGAACACAGTAGCAGTAGGAACACTGCAGCAGTAGCAGTAGGAACACTGCAACAGTAGCAGTAGCAGTAGGAACACTGCAGCAGTAGCAGTAGGAACACTGCAGCAGTAGCAGTAGGAACACTGCAACAGTAGCAGTAGCAGTAGGAACACTGCAGCAGTAGCAGTAGGAACACTGCAGCAGCAGGAGTAGCAGTAGGAACACTGCAGCAGCAGGAGTAGCAGTAGGAACACTGCAGCAGTAGCAGTAGGAACACTGCAACAGTAGCAGTAGGAACACTGCAGCAGTAGCAGTAGGAACACTGCAACAGCAGCAGTAGCAGTAGGAACACTGCAGCAGTAGCAGTAGGAACACTGCAGCAGCAGGAGTAGCAGTAGGAACACTGCAGCAGTAGCAGTAGGAACACTGCAACAGCAGCAGTAGCAGTAGGAACACTGCAGCAGTAGCAGTAGGAACACTGCAACAGCAGCAGTAGCAGTAGGAACACTGCAACAGCAGCAGTAGCAGTAGGAACACTGCAACAGCAGCAGTAGCAGTAGGAACACTGCAACAGCAGCAGTAGCAGTAGGAACACTGCAACAGCAGCAGTAGCAGTAGGAACACTGCAACAGCAGCAGCAGCAGTAGGAACACTGCAACAGCAGCAGCAGCAGCAGTAGCAGTAGGAACACTGCAGCAGCAGCAGTAGCAGTAGGAACACTGCAGCAGCAGCAGTAGGAACACTGCAACAGCAGCAGTAGCAGTAGGAACACTGCAGCAGTAGCAGTAGGAACACTGCAACAGCAGCAGCAGTAGCAGTAGGAACACTGCAGCAGTAGCAGTAGGAACACTGCAGCAGTAGCAGTAGGAACACTGCAGCAGCAGGAGTAGCAGTAGGAACACTGCAGCAGTAGCAGTAGGAACACTGCAGCAGTAGCAGTAGGAACACTGCAACAGCAGGAGTAGCAGTAGGAACACTGCAGCAGTAGCAGTAGGAACACTGCAACAGCAGGAGTAGCAGTAGGAACACTGCAGCAGTAGCAGTAGCAGTAGGAACACTGCAGCAGTAGCAGTAGGAACACTGCAGCAGTAGCAGTAGGAACACTGCAACAGCAGCAGTAGCAGTAGGAACACTGCAACAGCAGCAGTAGCAGTAGGAACACTGCAACAGCAGCAGTAGCAGTAGGAACACTGCAGCAGCAGCAGTAGGAACACTGCAACAGCAGCAGTAGCAGTAGGAACACTGCAACAGCAGCAGTAGCAGTAGGAACACTGCAACAGCAGCAGTAGCAGTAGGAACACTGCAACAGCAGCAGTAGCAGTAGGAACACTGCAGCAGTAGCAGTAGGAACACTGCAACAGCAGGAGTAGCAGTAGGAACACTGCAGCAGTAGCAGTAGGAACACTGCAACAGCAGGAGTAGCAGTAGGAACACTGCAGCAGTAGCAGTAGGAACACTGCAACAGCAGCAGTAGCAGTAGGAACACTGCAGCAGTAGCAGTAGGAACACTGCAGCAGCAGCAGTAGCAGTAGGAACACTGCAGCAGCAGCAGTAGGAACACTGCAACGGCAGCAGTAGGAACACTGCAACAGCAGCAGTAGGAACACTGCAACAGCAGCAGTAGCAGTAGGAACACTGCAGTAGCAGTAGTACGAACACTGCAACAGCAGCAGCAGCAGCAGTAGGAACACTGCAACAGCAGCAGTAGCAGTAGGAACACTGCAACAGCAGCAGTAGCAGTAGGAACACTGCAACAGCAGCAGTAGCAGTAGGAACACTGCAACAGCAGCAGTAGCAGTAGGAACACTGCAACAGCAGCAGTAGCAGTAGGAACACTGCAACAGCAGCAGCAGCAGCAGTAGGAACACTGCAACAGCAGCAGCAGCAGCAGTAGGAACACTGCAGCAGCAGCAGTAGCAGTAGGAACACTGCAACTACAACAGCAGCAGTAGGAACATTGCAACAGCAGCAGTAGCAGCAGTAGGAACACTGCAACAGCAGCAGTAGCAGTAGGAACACTGCAACAGCAGCAGTAGCAGCAGTAGGAACACTGCAACAGCAGCAGTAGGAACACTGCAGCAGCAGCAGTAGGAACACTGCAACAGCAGCAGCAGCAGCAGTAGGAACACTGCAGCAGCAGCAGTAGGAACACTGCAACAGCAGCAGCAGCAGTAGTAGGAACACTGCAGCAGCAGCAGCAGTAGGAACACTGCAACAGCAGCAGTAGCAGTAGTACGAACACTGCAACAGCAGCAGTAGCAGTAGGAACACTGCAACAGCAGCAGCAGCAGCAGTAGGAACACTGCAGCAGTAGGAACACTGCAACAGCAGCAGCAGCAGCAATGCAACAGCAGCAGCAGCAGCAGTAGGAACACTGCAGCAGCAGCAGTAGGAACACTGCAACAGCAGCAGCAGCAGCAATGCAACAGCAGCAGCAGCAGCAGCAATGCAACAGCAGCAGCAGCAGCAGCAATGCAACAGCAGCAGCAGCAGCAATGCAACAGCAGCAGCAGCAGCAATGCAACAGCAGCAGCAGCAGCAATGCAACAGCAGCAGCAGCAGCAATGCAACAGCAGCAGCAGCAGCAGCAATGCAACAGCAGCAGCAGCAGCAATGCAACAGCAGCAGCAGCAGCAATGCAACAGCAGCAGCAGCAGCAATGCAACAGCAGCAGCAGCAGCAGCAATGCAACAGCAGCAGCAGCAGCACTAGCTGTAGCTGACGAGGTTTAATGTATGGAGGTATGTGTGTACTCGCCTATTTGTGATTGCAGGGGTCGATTCACAGCTCCTGGCCCAGCCTCTTCGCTGGTCGCTATTAGGTCCACTCTCTCCCTGCCCCATGAGCTTTATCATACTTCATCTTAAAACTATGTATGGATCCTGCCTCCTTTATCACTTTCCAGACTATTCCACTTCCTGACAACTCTGTGACTGAAGAAATACTTCCTAACATCCCTGTGATTCATCTGAGTCTTCAACTTCCAACTGTGACCCCTTGTTGCTGTGTCACGTCTCTGGAACATCCTGTCTCTGTCCACCTTGTCAATTCCTCGCAGTATTTTATATGTCGTTATCATGTCTCTCCTGTCCAGTGTCGTCAGGTTGATTACCCTTAACCTTCCCTCGTAGGACATTCCCCTTAGCTCTGGAACTAGTCTTGTTGCAAACCTTTGCATTTTCTCTAGTTTCTTGAGATGCTTGGCCAGGTGTGGGTTCCAAACTGGTGCCGCATACTCCAGTATGGGCCTGACGTACACGGTGTACAGTGTCTTGAACGATTCCTTACTGAGGTATCGGAACGCTATTCTCAGGTTTGCCAGGCGCCCATATGTTGCAGCAGTTGTCTGGTTGATGTGCGCCTCAGATGTTTGTGTGTTGGGGAGGTGTGTAGGGAAGAACCATCTGTGGGGAGTGTGAGAGAATGTGGGAAATCCTCTCTTTCTGGAACACCACCTCATTATGTCACCCCTACCTCCCCATTATATGGGGTTGTATATCACTGTATACGTGTATAACGTGTGTTGTATGGGGTTGTATATCACTGTATACGTGTATAACGTGTGTTGTATGGGGTTGTATATCACTGTATACGTGTATAACGTGTGTTATATGGGGTTGTATGTCACTGTATACGTGTATAACGTGTGTTGTATGGGGTTGTATATCACTGTATACGTGTATAACGTGTGTTGTATGGGGTTGTATATCACTGTATACGTGTATAACGTGTGTTGTATGGGGTTGTATATCACTGTATACGTGTATAACGTGTGTTGTATGGGGTTGTATATCACTGTATACGTGTATAACGTGTGTTGTATGGGGTTGGCCACACTACGCAACGTGGCCACACTAACTTGGCCACAGAGAGGGACTGGCACTGACGACCCTTGTGTTTGTCTACCTTAATTGTGGCACACTGAAGCCCCTGGATCCCCTGGCACCTCCCGGCACCCCTAGCACATCTTGGCACCCCCCTGGCACACTTGGCATCCCATGGCACCTGCTACCCAAACACACTCTGGCACCCCTAGAACACCCTGGCACCCCCTGGCACACCCTCGCATCCTCTGGCAAGCCCTGGAACACCCTGGCACTGTTGTGACTACATAATTGTGTGCACGGTTATGTTGGCACTACTGAGGAGAACACGCTTGGTCACGTTGGCACGATTAATAATAATAATAATAATAATAATAATAATTATTATTATTATTGCTGTTATTCTTGAACGCGGGTTCAAACCCCGCCCGTGGTATGGTTTGTTTCACCTTTTAACTAGTTAGTTATGTTAAAGGTTCTTGTCAAAAGACACTTGATCTGGTGTGGGTACTAGTTGTCAAAGGCACTTGTCGATAAACACTTGGTCTGTTTGTGGTGTGTGTGTGTGTGTGTGTGTGTGTGTGTGTGTGTGTGTTAAAGTTCTCGACTCTAGTGTGTGTGTCTTAGAGTTCTCGACTCTAGTGTGTGTGTTAGAGTTCTCGACTCTAGTGTGTGTGTGTGTGTGTGTGTGTGTGTGTGTGTGTGTGTGAGTTCTCGACTCTAGTGTGTGTGTGTGTGTGTGTGTGTGTGTGTTAGAGTTCTCAACTCTAGTGTGTGTGTTAGAGTTCTCGACTCTAGTGTGTGTGTGTTAGAGTTCTCGACTCTAGTGTGTGTGTTAGGGTTCTCGACTCTAGTGTGTGTGTGTTAGAGTTCTCGACTCTAGTGTGTGTGTTAGAGTTCTCGACTCTAGTGTGTGTGTGTTAGAGTTCTCGACTCTAGTGTGTGTGTGTGTGTGTGTGTGTTAGAGTTCTCGACTCTAGTGTGTGTGTGTGTGTGTTAGAGTTCTCGACTCTAGTGTGTGTGTGTGTGTGTTAGTGTTCTCGACTCTAGTGTGTGTGTTAGAGTTCTCGACTCTAGTGTGTGTGTGTGTGTTAGAGTTCTCGACTCTAGTGTGTGTGTGTGTGTGTTAGTGTTCTCGACTCTAGTGTGTGTGTGTGTGTGTGTGTTAGAGTTCTCGACTCTAACAGAGAAGAACCAGAGGTCCTGTGCCAATTGCTGGCAAGAGATCCGCAGAACAGCTTACCTGCTTCCAGAGATTTTTCACCCTCGCAGACCGGTCTGGGACCAGTCTTACTAACCACCTTGTCAACCAGACCAGAAAAATGACCCTAAGAATATTACCAGCGGCTTTATAATATTCACGAGGAAGCGCTAAATCTCTAGGGGTAACTCCAAAACCTTGCATCAAGAGCCTTAAATAACTGTATCTTCTGAGGATCCTGGACCACACATGTATAGAAACACGAGAAAGTCTAAAGATTCGCCACCAAATTAGTCCAGAGCTAGTCCCAGAACTACGTAGTTTCAGAGCTGGTAAAATTCTCTTGATATTGCTAGTTTGTGTACCTCAGTGGCTAGTTTGTGTACCTCAGTGGCTAGTTTATTGTGTACCTCAGTGGCTAGTTTATTTTGTACCTCAGTGGCTAGTTTGTGTACCTCAGTGGCTAGTTTGTGTACCTCAGTGGCTAGTTTATTTTGTACCTCAGTGGCTAGTTTATTGTGTACCTCAGTGGCTAGTTTATTGTGTACCTCAGTGGCTAGTTTATTGTGTACCTCAGTGGCTAGTTTATTGTGTACCTCAGTGGCTAGTTTATTGTGTACCTCAGTGGCTAGTTTATTGTGTACCTCAGTGGCTAGTTTATTGTGTACCTCAGTGGCTAGTTTATTGTGTACCTCAGTGGCTAGTTTATTGTGTACCTCAGTGGCTAGTTTATTGTGTACCTCAGTGGCTAGTTTATTGTGTACCTCAGTGGCTAGTTTATTGTGTACCTCAGTGGCTAGTTTGTGTACCTCAGTGGCTAGTTTATTGTGTACCTCAGTGGCTAGTTTATTGTGTACCTCATATTCATCCTGTGGATGGTAGTGGCTAGTTTATTGTGTACCTCATATCCATCCTGTGGATGGTAGTGGCTAGTTTACTGTGTACCTCATATCCATCCTGTGCATGGTAGTGGCTAGTTTATTGTGCACCTCATATCCATCCTGTGCATGGTAGTGGCTAGTTTATTGTGTACCTCATATCCATCCTGTGCATGGTAGTGGCTAGTTTATTGTGTACCTCATATCCATCCTGTGGATGGTAGTGGCTAGTTTACTGTGTACCTCATATCCATCCTGTGCATGGTAGTGGCTAGTTTATTGTGTACCTCATATCCATCCTGTGGATGGTAGTCGCTAGTTTATTGTGTACCTCATATCCATCCTGTGGATGGTAGTGGCTAGTTTATTGTGTACCTCATATCCATCCTGTGGATGGTAGTGGCTAGTTTGTGTACCTCATATCCATCCTGTGGATGGTAGTGGCTAGTTTATTGTGTACCTCATATCCATCCTGTGGATGGTAGTGGCTAGTTTATTGTGTACCTCATATCCATCCTGTGGATGGTAGTGGCTAGTTTATTGTGTACCTCATATCCATCCTGTGGATGGTAGTGGCTAGTTTATTGTGTACCTCATATCCATCCTGTGGATGGTAGTGGCTAGTTTATTGTGTACCTCATATCCATCCTGTGGATGGATTGAGGGCCCCTGGCTTCAGTCCATCAGGAATGATTCAACCATTGACGAATGAGGGCCCCTGTCCTCGGTACATCAGAGAGGTCCCAACCATAGACGGACGAGGTGCTCGCTCTGAGACGGAACCAGGAGCTGTAGTAGAACATCAGGTGAAAAGATAAGGTCAATATTGTCTTTTGTAAATTGTTCCAGACACGGCAACGTTTTGCCCGTGCAAGAGGCGAAAGTCAATTATACAAGGGATTGGCATGTTGCACAGGCAACATAGTTGCAACATACACACGTAAATTTAACACATATGTAACACCTGCCAGTCTTTGTTTTGCTTATTCCATAAGCTTTGAATTGAAGCCTCTGGTTGAGCTGATGAAGCCTCTGGTTGAACTGATGAAGCCTCTGGTTGAACTGATGAAGCCTCTGGTTGAACTGATGAAGCCTCTGGTTGAGTTCATGGAGCCTCTGGTTGAGCTGGTGAAGCCTCTGGTTGAACTGATGAAGCCTCTGGTTGAACTGATGAAGCCTCTGGTTGAGTTCATGGAGCCTCTGGTTGAGCTGGTGAAGCCTCTGGTTGAGTTGAAGCCTCTGGTTGAGTTGATGAAGCCTCTGGTTGAGTTGATGAAGCCTCTGGCTGAGCTGAAGCCTCTGGTTGAGCTGATGAAGCCTCTGGTTGAGCTGATGAAGCCTCTGGTTGAGCTGATGAAGCCTCTGGTTGAGTTGAGGCCTCTGGTTGAGTTGATGAAGCCTCTGGCTGAGCTGAAGCCTCTGGTTGAGTTGATGAAGCCTCTGGCTGAGCTGAAGCCTCTGGTTGAGCTGATGAAGCCTCTGGTTGAGTTGAGGCCTCTGGTTGAGTTGATGAAGCCTCTGGTTGAGTTGATGAAGCCTCTGGTTGAGCTGATGAAGCCTCTGGTTGAGCTGAAGCCTCTGGTTGAGTTGAAACCTCTGGCTGAGCTGATGAAGCCTCTGGCTGAGTTGATGAAGCCTCTGGTTGAGCTGATGAAGCCTCTGGCTGAGCTGAAGCCTCTGGTTGAGTTGAAACCTCTGGCTGAGCTGATGAAGCCTCGGGTTGAGCTGATGAAGCCTCTGGTTGAGCTGATGAAGCCTCTGGTTGAGCTGATGAAGCCTCTGGCTGAGCTGAAGCCTCTGGTTGAGTTGATGAAGCCTCTGGTTGAGCTGATGAAGCCTCTGGCTGAGCTGAAGCCTCTGGTTGAGTTGATGAAGCCTCTGGTTGAGCTGATGAAGCCTCTGGTTGAGCTGATGAAGCCTCTGGTTGAGCTGATGAAGCCTCTGGTTGAGCTGATGAAGCCTCTGGTTGAGCTGATGAAGCCTCTGGTTGAGTTGATGAAGCCTCTGGTTGAGCTGATGAAGCCTCTGGCTGAGCTGAAGCCTCTGGTTGAGTTGATGAAGCCTCTGGTTGAGCTGATGAAGCCTCTGGTTGAGCTGATGAAGCCTCTGGTTGAGCTGATGAAGCCTCTGGTTGAGCTGATGAAGCCTCTGGCTGAGCTGAAGCCTCTGGTTGAGTTGATGAAGCCTCTGGCTGAGCTGAAGCCTCTGGTTGAGTTGATGAAGCCTCTGGCTGAGCTGAAGCCTCTGGTTGAGTTGATGAAGCCTCTGGTTGAGTTGATGAAGCCTCTGGTTGAGTTGAAACCTCTGGTTGAGCTGATGAAGCCTCTGGTTGAGCTGAAGCCTCTGGTTGAGTTGAAACCTCTGGCTGAGCTGATGAAGCCTCTGGCTGAGTTGATGAAGCCTCTGGTTGAGCTGATGAAGCCTCTGGCTGAGCTGAAGCCTCTGGTTGAGTTGATGAAGCCTCGGGTTGAGCTGATGAAGCCTCTGGTTGAGCTGATGAAGCCTCTGGCTGAGCTGAAGCCTCTGGTTGAGTTGATGAAGCCTCTGGTTGAGCTGATGAAGCCTCTGGCTGAGCTGAAGCCTCTGGTTGAGTTGAAGCCTCTGGTTGAGCTGATGAAGCCTCTGGTTGAGCTGATGAAGCCTCTGGTTGAGCTGATGAAGCCTCTGGCTGAGCTGAAGCCTCTGGTTGAGTTGATGAAGCCTCTGGTTGAGCTGATGAAGCCTCTGGCTGAGCTGAAGCCTCTGGTTGAGTTGATGAAGCCTCTGGTTGAGCTGATGAAGCCTCTGGTTGAGCTGATGAAGCCTCTGGTTGAGCTGATGAAGCCTCTGGCTGAGCTGAAGCCTCTGCTTGAGTTGATGAAGCCTCTGGTTGAGCTGATGAAGCCTCTGGTTGAGTTGATGAAGCCTCTGGTTGAGCTGATGAAGCCTCTGGTTGAGTTGATGAAGCCTCTGGTTGAGCTGATGAAGCCTCTGGTTGAGCTGATGAAGCCTCTGGTTGAGCTGATGAAGCCTCTGGCTGAGCTGAAGCCTCTGGTTGAGTTGATGAAGCCTCTGGTTGAGCTGATGAAGCCTCTGGCTGAGCTGAAGCCTCTGGTTGAGTTGATGAAGGCTCTGGTTGAGCTGATGAAGCCTCTGGTTGAGCTGATGAAGCCTCTGGTTGAGCTGATGAAGCCTCTGGCTGAGCTGAAGCCTCTGCTTGAGTTGATGAAGCCTCTGGTTGAGCTGAAGCCTCTGCTTGAGTTGATGAAGCCTCTGGTTGAGCTGAAGCCTCTGCTTGAGTTGATGAAGCCTCTGGTTGAGTTGATGAAGCCTCTGGTTGAGCTGATGAAGCCTCTGGCTGAGCTGAAGCCTCTGCTTGAGTTGATGAAGCCTCTGGTTGAGCTGAAGCCTCTGCTTGAGTTGATGAAGCGTCTGGCTGAGCTGAAGCCTCTGCTTGAGTTGATGAAGCCTCTGGCTGAGCTGAAGCCTCTGCTTGAGTTGATGAAGCCTCTGCTTGAGTTGATGAAGCCTCTGGCTGAGCTGAAGCCTCTGCTTGAGTTGATGAAGCCTCTGGCTGAGCTGAAGCCTCTGCTTGAGTTGATGAAGCCTCTGGTTGAGTTGATGAAGCCTCTGGTTGAGCTGATGAAGCCTCTGGTTGAGCTGAAGCCTCTGCTTGAGTTGATGAAGCCTCTGGTTGAGCTGATGAAGCCTCTGGTTAAGTTGAAGCCTCTGGTTGAGCTGATGAAGCCTCTGGTTAAGTTGAAGCCTCTGGTTGAGCTGATGAAGCCTCTTGGTTAAGTTGAAGCCTCTGGTTGAGTTGATGAAGCCTCTGGTTGAGCTGATGAAGCCTCTGGTTGAGCTGATGAAGCCTCTGGTTGAGCTGATGAAGCCTCTGGCTGAGCTGATGAAGCCTCTGGCTGAGTTGATGAAGCCTCTGGTTGAGCTGATGAAGCCTCTGGTTGAGTTGATGAAGCCTCTGGTTGAGCTGATGAAGCCTCTTGGTTAAGTTGAAGCCTCTGGTTGAGCTGATGAAGCCTCTGGTTGAGCTGATGAAGCCTCTTGGTTAAGTTGAAGCCTCTGGTTGAGCTGATGAAGCCTCTTGGTTAAGTTGAAGCCTCTGGTTGAGCTGATGAAGCCTCTTGGTTAAGTTGAAGCCTCTGGTTGAGTTGATGAAGCCTCTGGTTGAGTTGCAGCAATAACACAGATACATTAGTTGTGTGTTGTGGTTTTAAAGGAGCAGTGTTGCAGCTGTGTGTTGCAACATCTGGACCTCGGCTGTTGCAACAGCTGAGGCTGAAGCGTAATTACTTGGGTCACAGCGAACCAATAAGCGTGGGTTACCAGCTTGAGGAACCTGTTCTGTTCGTGTTGTGTGTGAGGTGGTGATGGTGCTGCGTCGTTATGGTGGTGGTAGTGCTGGGTCGTTATGGTGGTGGTAGTAGTGCTGGGTCGTTATGATGGTTGTAGTGCTGGGTCGTTATGGTGGTAGTAGTGCTGGGTCGTTATGGTGGTAGTAGTGCTGGGTCGTTATGGTGGTAGTAGTGCTGGGTCGTTATGGTTGTAGTGCTGGGTCGTTATGGTGGTAGTAGTGCTGGGTCGTTATGGTGGTAGTAGTGCTGGGTCGTTATGGTGGTAGTAGTGCTGGGTCGTTATGGTGGTGGTGGTAGTAGTGCTGGGTCGTTATGATGGTTGTAGTGCTGGGTCGTTATGGTGGTAGTAGTGCTGGGTCGTTATGGTGGTAGTAGTGCTGGGTCGTTATGGTGGTAGTAGTGCTGGGTCGTTATGGTGGTAGTAGTGCTGGGTCGTTATGGTGGTAGTAGTGCTGGGTCGTTATGGTGGTGGTGGTAGTAGTGCTGGGTCGTTATGGTGGTAGTAGTGCTGGGTCGTTATGGTGGTAGTGCTGGGTCGTTATGGTGGTGGTAGTGATGGGTCGTTATGGTGGTAGTGCTGGGTCGTTATGGTGGTGGTAGTGCTGGGTCGTTATGATGGTAGTGCTGGGTCGTTATGATAGTGCTGGGTCGTTATGATGGTAGAAGTGCTGGGTCGTTATGGTGGTAGTAGTGCTGGGTCGTTATGGTGGTAGTAGTGCTGGGTCGTTATGGTGGTAGTAGTGCTGGGTCGTTATGGTGGTGGTAGTGATGGGTCGTTATGGTGGTAGTGCTGGGTCGTTATGGTGGTGGTAGTGATGGGTCGTTATGGTGGTGGTAGTGCTGGGTCGTTATGGTCGTGGTAGTGCTGGGTCGTTATGATGGTAGTGCTGGGTCGTTATGGTGGTGGTAGTGCTGGGTCGTTATGGTGGTGGTAGTGCTGGGTCGTTATGGTGGTGGTAGTGCTGGGTCGTTATGATGGTAGTGCTGGGTCGTTATGATGGTAGTGCTGGGTCGTTATGATGGTAGAAGTGCTGGGTCGTTAGGGTGGTGGTGGTAGTAGTGCTGGGTCGTTATGGTGGTGGTAGTAGTGCTGGGTCGTTATGATGGTTGTAGTGCTGGGTCGTTATGATGGTGGTAGTAGTGCTGGGTCGTTATGATAGTGCTGGTTCGTTATGATGGTGGTAGTAGTGCTGGGTCGTTATGATGGTGGTAGTAGTGCTGGGTCGTTATGATGGTGGTAGCATTGCTGGGTCGTTATGGTGGTGGTAGTAGTGCTGGGTCGTTATGATGGTAGTAGTGCTGGGTCGTTATGATGGTAGCACTGCTGGGTCGTTGTGGTGGTAGTAGTGCTGGGTCGTTATGATGGTAGTGCTGGGTCGTTATGATAGTGCTGGGTCATGATGGTGGTGGTAGTGCTGAGTCGTTATGATGGTAGTGCTGGGTCGTTATGATGGTGGTAGTAGTGCTGGGTCGTTTTGATGGTAGTAGTGCTGGGTCGTTATGATGGTAGTGCTGAGTTGTTATGATGGTGGTAGTAGTGCTGGGTCGTTATGATGGTAGTGCTGGGTCGTTATGATGGTGGTAGTGCTGGGTCGTTATGATGGTGGTAGTAGTGCTGGGTCGTTATGATGGTGGTAGTACTGCTGGGTCGTTATGGTGGTGGTAGTAGTGCTGGGTCGTTATGATGATAGTAGTGCTGGGTCATTATGATGGTGGTAGTGCTGGGTCGTTATGATGGTGGTAGTGCTGGGTCGTTATGGTGGTGGTAGTAGTGCTGGGTCGTTATGGTGGTAGTGCCGGGTCGTTATGGTGGTGGTAGTAGTGCTGGGCCGTTATGATGGTAGTAGTGTTGGGTCGTTATGATGGTGGTAGTGCTGGGTCGTTATGATGGTGGTAGTAGTGCTGGGTCGTTATGATGGTGGTAGTGCTGGGTCGTTATGGTGGTAGTGCTGGGTCGTTATGGTGGTAGTGCCGGGTCGTTATGGTGGTGGTGGTAGTGCTGGGTCGTTATGATGGTAGTGCTGGGTCGTTATGATGGTGGTAGTGCTGGGTCGTTATGATGGTGGTAGTAGTGCTGGGTCGTTATGATGGTAGTGCTGGGTCGTTATGATGGTGGTAGTGCTGGGTCGTTATGATGGTAGTAGTGCTGGGTCGTTATGGTGGTAGTAGTGCTGGGTCGTTATGATGGTAGTAGTGCTGGGTCGTTATGATGGTAGTAGTGCTGGGTCGTTATGATGGTAGTGCTGGGTCATTATGATGGTGGTAGTAGTGCTGGGTCGTTATGGTGGTAGTAGTGCTGGGTCGTTATGATGGTAGTGCTGGGTCGTTATGTTGGTGGTAGTGCCGGGTCGTTATGATGGTAGTGCTGGGTCGTTATGGTGGTGGTAGTAGTGCTGGGTCGTTATGGTGGTAGTAGTGCTGGGTCGTTATGATGGTAGTGCTGGGTCGTAATGTTGGTGGTAGTAGTGCCGGGTCGTTATGATGGTAGTAGTGCTGGGTCGTTATTGTGGTAGTAGTGCTGGGTCGTTATGGTGGTGGTAGTAGTGCTGGGTCGTTATGGTGGTAGTAGTGCTGGGTCGTTATGATGGTAGTGATGGGTCGTTATGTTGGTGGTAGTAGTGCCGGGTCGTTATGATGGTGGTAGTAGTGCTGGGTCGTTATTGTGGTAGTGCCGGGTCGTTATGATGGTGGTAGTAGTGCTGGGTCGTTGTGGTAGTGCCGGGTCGTTATGTTGGTGGTAGTAGTGCTGGGTCGTTATGATGGTAGTGCTGGGTCGTTATGGTGGTAGTAGTGCTGGGTCGTTATGATGGTAGTGCCGGGTCGTTATGATGGTGGTAGTAGTGGTGGGTCGTTATGGTAGTAGTGCTGGGTCGTTATGGTGGTCGTGGTGCTGGTATTCTTTGTTTACCTACAAGTATATTAATATTCATCACCTCTGCGTCCTGGTCACAAATCAGACCACTTATTTGACTATCGTAGTCAACCAGGCTGTTGGTGCTGGCCTCAGAGTATGCACCACAGCCTGTCTGATCAGCAGCTAACTTGACGAACTTAGCAAGTTTCCTCTTATAGACAGCAAGGGGTGAATGGGTAATTCCTTTAATATATAAAAGGAGGGTGTTAAAGAGTCTTGGTCCCTTTACACTTGTTGAGTTATTTCTTAGTGTACTCGTGGCTTTCCACTTGGAGGTATTTTGCACCGTCTGCCAAGTCTCTTGCTCCAGTAGGGAGTGATTTCAGTGTGCAGCTTTGGGAGTAGTCCATCCAGAAATTTCCAGATGTAAATTATGATGTATCTTTCTCGCCTATGCTCCAGGGAGTACAGTGCTTCTAACATTTTCCATGTCCTCTCGATCTTGTTAATTTTTTTACTGTCTCTATTGTCTTGTGTTGTTATTGTCTTTGACGACAACGTTTCGCTCAAGACTAGTTTTATTAAGATGTCCATAATAACAATCTTTATTGCTACCAGTACATGATACAACTTGTACAGACCATAGCTCACACCTATGACATATAGAAAGTTCCTGGTTATGTAGAGCATTTCCCGCAACTTAGGTTAATTTTGTCCCCAGGATGCCACCCACACCAGTCAACTAACACCTAGGTACCTATTTATTGCTAGGTGAACAGTGACAGCAGGTGTAAGGTAACACCTAGGAAGCGGGACAGCAGGTACCTACTTCTAGGTGAACAGGGACAGCAGGTGTAAGGTAACACCTAGGAAGCGGGACAGCAGGTACCTACTTCTAGGTGAACAGGGACAGCAGGTGTAAGGTAACACCTAGGAAGCGGAACAGCAGGTGAAAGGTGACTAACACCCTGGTACCTACTTCTAGGTGAACAGGGACAGCAGGTGTAAGGTAACACCTAGGAAGCGGGACAGCAGGTGAAAGGTGACTAACACCCTGGTACCTACTTCTAGGTGAACAGGGACAGCAGATATCTTAAGGAAACACGTCCTAATTTCTCCACCCGTACCGGGAATCGAACCACGGTCCTCAATATATGAGCCGAGTGCGTTACCAACCGTCTTCTTTATCAATTTTTTGGCACTGTGCCTTTCATCGCTGGCAGTGCCATCTTCCTTAAGAACTCAATACCATTTATTCCTGCCTTCGGCTTTACATAAGTGGGAACGGCATTTCGGATTATTTTCCACTTCCACTAATGTGGCCTTTTTCTCTCTCCTGGGCCTTGTACGAGCCCTTTATTTTAGGCTCGGTATTTTGTAGTTTGTAACGTGTGGTTGTGGTGATTGTGGTTGTTAGCCCGCGGTGGTGGTTGTTAGGTTGGGGGGGTGGTAGAGGTGATCGTTAGGTTGGGGGGGGTGGTAGTGGTGGGTGTTAGGTTGGGGGGGGTGGTAGTGGTGGGCGTTAGGTTGGGGGGGGTGGTAGAGGTGATCGTTAGGTTCGGGGGTGGTAGTGGTGGTCGTTAGGTTGGGGTGGTGGTAGTGGTGGTTGTTAGGTTGGGGGGTGGTAGTGGTGGTTGTTAGGTTGGGGGGGGTGGTAGTGGTGGTTGTTAGGTTGGGGGGTGGTAGTGGTGGTTGTTAGGTTGGGGGGTGGTAGTGGTGGTCGTTAGGTTGGGGGTGGTAGTGGTGGTTGTTAGGTTGGGGGGGTGGTAGTGGTGGTCGTTTGGTTGGGGTGGTGGTAGTGGTGGTTGTTAGGTTGGGGGGTGGTAGTGATGGTTGTTAGGTTGGGGGGGGTGGTAGTGGTGGTTGTTAGGTTGGGGGGGGTGGTAGTGGTGGTTGTTAGGTTGGGGAGTGGTAGTGGTGGTCGTTAGGTTGGGGTGGTAGTGGTGGTTGTTAGGTTGGGGGGTGGTAGTGGTGGTCGTTAGGTTGGGGGTGGTGGTAGTGGTGGTTGTTAGGTTGGGGGGTGGTAGTGGTGGTTGTTAGGTTGGGGTGGTACAGGTGGTCGTTAGGTTGGGGGGTGGTAGAGGTGATCGTTAGGTTGGGGGAGTGGTAGTGGTGGTCGTTAGGTTGGGGTGGTACAGGTGGTCGTTAGGTTGGGGGGTGGTAGAGGTGATCGTTAGGTTGGGGGAGTGGTAGTGGTGGTCGTTAGGTTGGGGTGGTAGTGGTGGTCGTTAGGTTGGGGGTGGTAGTGGTGGTCGTTAGGTTGGGGGTGGTAGTGGTGGTCGTTACGTTGGGGTGGTGGTAGAGGTGGTCGTTAGGTTGGGGTGGTGGTAGTGGTGGTCGTTACGTTGGGGTGGTACAGGTGGTCGTTAGGTTGGGGTGGTGGTAGAGGTGGTCGTTGTGTTGGTGTTTTGATGGTAAACAAATTGTGGTGGTGGTGGTGAACTGGGTTGGTGGTCGTTAGGTCACTGCACTGTGCTAGCACCAACAGCCTAGTTGACCAGGCAGCCAAAAGGTAAGCCTGACCTGCAAGGGCACTTCTGTGATCGTGTTTGCTTGGACTTCCTCCTCTTTTCTGCAGCATTGCAAGCTCCTGATGTCTTGCGTGCAACACGAAAGGCCTAGAGCTATCATTCAACTCCCCCGTAGTTATTTTGCACCTGGTATCGCTTGTTTGCGATTTTTGCATAAATATATATGTACATGTCTGTATATTTTGGGTTTGTACTCACCTATTTGTGGTTGCAGGGGTCGAGTCACAGCTCCTGGCCCCGGCTCTTCGCTGGTAGCTACTAGATCCACTCTCCCCCTGCACATGTATCTTATTTAACAACGGGAGTTATGTCTTGGGTAGGTTTGGGTAGAAGTCGTTTTGATAAAGGCCTGCCTCGCATGGGCCAGTAGGCCTTCTGCAGTGTTCCTTCATTCTTATGTTCCATTAGCATTATCATACCTCTTTTTAAAGGTGTGTATGGACCCTGCCTCCACTACATCAGTCTCCAGATTGTTCCACTTCCTAACAACTCTGTGGCTGAAGAAATACTTCCTAACATCCCTGCGACTCATCTGAGTCCTTAACGTGGGTGTGAGAGGCTTAATATATAAAGATTTTAATGGTGTAGGAAATGTAAGAGAATCGTTCATACCTGAAGCGTCTTCTTGTCTTGACATGGTAAAATATTCCTCTATTTCTGAAGGAACAGTCAGCAGTGAGCGAGGGGAACGTTCCTGGTGGAGTGAGAGGGTGGAGTGGGAGCTTTCAGTGGGACTGGGACGTGTGCGTGTGGCTGCTCCCAGAGGGTGGAGTGGGAGCTTTCAGTGGGACTGGGACGTGTGCGTGTGGCTGCTCCCAGAGGGTGGAGTGGGACCTTTCAGTGGGACTGGGACGTGTGCTTGTGGCTGCTCCCAGAGGGTGGAGTGGGACCTTTCAGTGGGACTGGGGCGTGTGCTTGTGGCTGCTCCCAGAGGGTGGAGTGGGACCTTTCAGTGGGACTGGGACGTGTGCTTGTGGCTGCTCCCAGAGGGTGGAGTGGGAGCTTTCAGTGGGACTGGGGCGTGTGCTTGTGGATGCTCCCAGAGGGTGGAGTGGGACCTTTCAGTGGGACTGGGACGTGTGCTTGTGGCTGCTCCCAGAGGGTGGAGTGGGAGCTTTCAGAGTGGGACTGGGGCGTGTGCTTGTGGCTGCTCCCAGAGGGTGGAGTGGGAGCTTTCAGAGTGGGACTGGGACCTGTGCTTGTGGATGCTCCCAGAGGGTGGAGTGGGAGCTTTCAGTGGGACTGGGGCGTGTGCTTGTGGCTGCTCCCAGAGGGTGGAGTGGGAGCTTTCAGAGTGGGACTGGGACCTGTGCTTGTGGCTGCTCCCAGAGGGTGGAGTGGGAGCTTTCAGAGTGGGACTGGGACCTGTGCTTGTGGCTGCTCCCAGAGGGTGGAGTGGGAGCTTTCAGAGTGGGACTGGGGCGTGTGCTTGTGGCTGCTCCCAGAGGGTGGAGTGGGAGCTTTCAGAGTGGGACTGGGACCTGTGCTTGTGGCTGCTCCCAGTGTCAAGCAGTGAACCTCACTGTCTGTGTGAGACAGTCCTCTTGTGATGTCACCTTCACTGTTGCTTGTTCTCACCTTCACTGTTGCTTGTTCTCACCTTCACTGTTGCTTGTTCTCACCTTCACTGTTGTTCTCATATTCAGTATTATTTTATTATTTAAATTTCTCACATCTTGCCCGGGATCACTGCAAAATCTTGCCCTCGATCACTGTAAAATCTTGCCCTGGATCACTGCAAAATCTTGCCCTCGATCACTGTAAAATCTTGCCCTGGATCACTGCAAAATCTTGCCCTCGATCACTGTAAAATCTTGCCCTCGATCACTGTAAAATCTTGCCCTGGATCACTGTAAAATCTTGCCCTCGATCACTGTAAAATCTTGCCCTGGATCACTGCAAAATCTTGCTCTGGATCACTGCAAAATCTTGCCCTGGATCACTGCAAAATCTTGCTCTGGATCACTGCAAAATCTTGCTCTGGATCACTGCAAAATCTTGCTCTGCATCACTGTAAAATCTTGCCCTGCATCACTGTAAAATCTTGCCTTGGGGGTCCCCCGGGCCCCAGTTTGAGAACCTGAGACTAATATAATCAGAAGTAGAGACCACTGAGTGGCCTCGTGTCATTTAATCTATCTCTCTCGCCATGGATGCTGGGAGCCTTGCCAGATGACGCCTCTCTTGTGTAATTGTTTGTGAAGTTTTGACGGCAGGCACGCTTACACCAGCTCTCTCTCTCTCTCTCTCTCTCTCTCTCTCTCTCTCTCTCTCTCTCTCTCTCTCTCTCTCTCTCTCTCTCTCTTTCTCGCTTTATCTTTCTCAAGCGGGTTGTGGTTTGTCAAGAGACAGTGTACATCTTTGTAGGAATTTGCTTTGTAGACAGCAAATACTGGTGGCTGGGTGACCTGCCTTGTTGATACTGGTGGCTGGGTGACCTGCCTTGTTGATACTGGTGGCTGGGTGACCTGCCTTGTTGATACTGGTGGCTGGGTGACCTGCCTTGTTGATACTGGTGGCTGGGTGACCTGCCTTGTTGATACTGGTGGCTGGGTGACCTGCCTTGTTGATACTGGTGGCTGGGTGACCTGCCTTGTTGATACTGGTGGCTGGGTGACCTGCCTTGTTGATACTGGTGGCTGGGTGACCTGCCTTGTTGATACTGGTGGCTGGGTGACCTGCCTTGTTGATACTGGTGGCTGGGTGACCTGCCTTGTTGATACTGGTGGCTGGGTGACCTGCCTTGTTGATACTGGTGGCTGGGTGACCTGCCTTGTTGATACTGGTGGCTGGGTGACCTGCCTTGTTGATACTGGTGGCTGGGTGACCTGCCTTGTTGATACTGGTGGCTGGGTGACCTGCCTTGTTGATACTGGTGGCTGGGTGACCTGCCTTGTTGATACTGGTGGCTGGGTGACCTGCCTTGTTGATACTGGTGGCTGGGTGACCTGCCTTGTTGATACTGGTGGCTGGGCGACCTGCCTTGTTGATACTGGTGGCTGGGCGACCTGCCTTGTTGATACTGGTGGCTGGGCGACCTGCCTTGTTGATACTGGTGGCTGGGTGACCTGCCTTGTTGATACTGGTGGCTGGGTGACCTGCCTTGTTGATACTGGTGGCTGGGTGACCTGCCTTGTTGATACTGGTGGCTGGGTGACCTGCCTTGTTGATACTGGTGGCTGGGTGACCTGCCTTGTTGATACTGGTGGCTGGGTGACCTGCCTTGTTGATACTGGTGGCTGGGTGACCTGCCTTGTTGATACTGGTGGCTGGGTGACCTGCCTTGTTGATACTGGTGGCTGGGTGACCTGCCTTGTTGATACTGGTGGCTGGGTGACCTGCCTTGTTGATACTGGTGGCTGGGTGACCTGCCTTGTTGATACTGGTGGCTGGGTGACCTGCCTTGTTGATACTGGTGGTTGGGTGACCTGCCTTGTTGATACTGGTGGCTGGGTGACCTGCCTTGTTGATACTGGTGGCTGGGTGACCTGCCTTGTTGATACTGGTGGCTGGGTGACCTGCCTTGTTGATACTGGTGGCTGGGTGACCTGCCTTGTCGATACTGGTGGCTGGGTGACCTGCCTTGTCGATACTGGTGGCTGGGTGACCTGCCTTGTCGATACTGGTGGCTGGGTGACCTGCCTTGTTGATACTGGTGGCTGGGTGACCTGCCTTGTTGATACTGGTGGCTGGGTGACCTGCCTTGTTGATACTGGTGGCTGGGTGACCTGCCTTGTTGATACTGGTGGCTGGGTGACCTGCCTTGTTGATACTGGTGGCTGGGTGACCTGCCTTGTTGATACTGGTGGCTGGGTGACCTGCCTTGTTGATACTGGTGGCTGGGTGACCTGCCTTGTTGATACTGGTGGCTGGGTGACCTGCCTTGTTGATACTGGTGGCTGGGTGACCTGCCTTGTTGATACTGGTGGCTGGGTGACCTGCCTTGTTGATACTGGTGGCTGGGTGACCTGCCTTGTTGATACTGGTGGCTGGGTGACCTGCCTTGTTGATACTGGTGGCTGGGTGACCTGGTCTGTGGACACACATTTCCACAGACCACTTCAAGAGGCCTAGTCTTGCAGGTTGCCATAAAGTCAAAGTTCATTATCACCTGCTATTGCGACCCCTGAATGGGTCACAATGTATGTAATGTATATTACCTGTTCATATAATTTTACATTGCTTATATTTGCAATATTAGCTAAATCGTAAATATATTGCTTTATATTATTATTTGACTTAGTTATATTATTAGGTAGGATGTAACATTTATATATTATACAGTGCTCATAGTTCGAGTGTTAAGTAGCTGACAAGATTGTCTAACAATCGTTGTGCTCGTTACGCTGCCGGCTTCTCTGTGTTGCTGGGCAGCAGCAGTCCACTGAGTCAGGTGATCAGGGGGGGGGGGTGATCACACTTAATCTGGGTGAGACTGTTCTTGCTTTGACTCGCTCTCTCTTGTCTGTTTCACGTTGCTTCTAACAAGAGGTCCCTCACCAGCTCTCCTTTGTGGGCCCTTGTTGGAAGATCGTCTCTGTCGCTTTCTTGTTGTTGGTTCTGTGGAACTCTGTTCACAGAACATTGTATAGACTTAGTGATTTTCGACGTTGTACTGAGGTTGTGGGTCACATAGACACTCTGAGCAACTCAGGTCCTGAGCTGTAGCTTCTGACCTAACTTGTACTGGTATCTGTGTACTGTCACAGTCGGGGATTTTCTTATGCTGAACTTAGATTCAGTAGTATGGGAGTTTTGTGACTTTTGTGGAGGATCTGCTGATGATCCCTACTTAGTGTCGTTATATTATCTCCTTGTTCCTGATTCTGTGTCGCAGTTGCTTGTTATATTGCTGTTCGGCTTATCAGTCGTTTTATTGATCGAGCAAGCTGTGAGGACTTTTAGTCAGTCACTGGTTAAGTCTAGTCGAATCTTCAGACATAGCGAACTACTTAGAGCACTTACACACACACAAACTTACTCGTATATGTTTGTATTACGTTGTCAGATGCTAATAATATACCAGACGGTACTTAAAGGCCATAATGATGTGATATGTACCTTCAGCACAATAATAGACTGCCATTCCCACGAGCCCCTTTGAGGCGGGGTAGATGGCAGACCAGAGGCCTAGCTTCTCCTTACGAGCTCCGTGAGGGCGGGGGATGTGGCTAGGCCTGGGGACAGTTGGTCCCAAATATGAGGGGGTAGTTGTACCTCCTCACATGGGAGACTTAGGTCTCGGGATACTCCTCAGATAGGGAGCCAAGGCCAGGTCACCACTATTTGGAAAAAACCCGGGCCGGGAGAATACCGGTGAATAAAAAAAAAAGAAAGCACAGTACTACTGTACACGAGAGAAGTGTACCAACTTGTATCCTATATTCAATTCATTAATTTAATTTGATAATATAGTGGACCCCCGCATAACGATCACCTCCAAATGCGACCAATTATGTAAGTGTATTTATGTAAGTGCGTTTGTACGTGTATGTTTGGGGGTCTGAAATGGACTAATCTACTTCACAATATTCCTTATGGGAACAAATTCGGTCAGTACTGGCACCTGAACATCTGGAGTGAAAAAATATCGTTAACCGGGGGTCCACTGTATACGCCTAAACAACTTTATTATTAATAAACTTATTAAATGTTAATTTCTTTAGTTAGTAACCTACCAGTTGTAATCCTGAAGCACTATTGAATCTTACTAAATTCTAATGGATAATTGGACCAGGATACTGACGACTTAGTACGAAAATCCAGTAACAGGCTGGATGCTAGAAGGGCTGTCCTTTCTAGTATTACCTGGAGATCTCTCTAATTATTAGAAATCCCGTTATTTGTAACACCTGCCTGGTCAACCAGGCTGTTGATGCCCGCGGGCTGCATGCCAGCACAACCATCATAACCTGGTTGATCAACTACATGACGCACCTGCTAGGCCAATTAACACAAAAATCCTCTGTTTACCTGGAGTATACCTGAAGAGGCTTTCGAGGGGTCAACGCCCCCGCTGCCCGGTCTGTGACCAGGCCTCGTGGTGGATCAGGCTCTGATCAACCAGGCTGTTACTTTCTGCGACTAAACAAAACAGTGTAGGTGAAACGTTTGAGCAGTAAATACCGAAACGTTTCGGTATTTCCTGCTCAAACGTTTCGCATTTAGAAACTAGTCATTGTATATAGGTGTTATAACGAGTTATAATGACGTTTGAGGCCTTAACATTATATTTCAAATAATGAAGATAAAATTACAATGTTAAAATGTCTGGAAAAATATTTTTGGATATTTGTCGTAAATATATAAGTTGTTTATATAATTGTGAGTGAATGTTCAGTGTGTGTAACCTGTTACCAGGAGTAATTGACGGTAATGCTGTGTTTATTGATGGTAATGCTGTGTTTATTGATGGTAATGCTGTGTTTATTGATGGTAATGCTGTGTTTATTGATGGTAATGCTGTGTTTATTGAGGGTAATGCTGTGTTTGAGGGTAATGCTGTGTTTATTGAGGGTAATGCTGTGTTTATTGAGGGTAATGCTGTGTTTATTGATGGTAATGCTGTGTTTATTGATGGTAATGCTGTGTTTATTGAGGGTAATGCTGTGTTTGAGGGTAATGCTGTGTTTATTGAGGGTAATGCTGTGTTTATTGAGGGTAATGCTGTGTTTGAGGGTAATGCTGTGTTTATTGAGGGTAATGCTGTGTTTATTGATGGTAATGCTGTGTTTGAGGGTAATGCTGTGTTTATTGATGGTAATGCTGTGTTTATTGATGGTAATGCTGTGTTTGAGGGTAATGCTGTGTTTATTGATGGTAATGCTGTGTTTATTGATGGTAATGCTGTGTTTATTGAGGGTAATGCTGTGTTTATTGATGGTAATGCTGTGTTTATTGAGGGTAATGCTGTGTTTATTGAGGGTAATGCTGTGTTTATTGATGGTAATGCTGTGTTTATTGATGGTAATGCTGTGTTTGAGGGTAATGCTGTGTTTGAGGGTAATGCTGTGTTTATTGATGGTAATGCTGTGTTTATTGATGGTAATGCTGTGTTTATTGATGGTAATGCTGTGTTTATTGATGGTAATGCTGTGTTTATTGATGGTAATGCTGTGTTTATTGATGGTAATGCTGTGTTTATTGAGGGTAATGCTGTGTTTATTGATGGTAATGCTGTGTTTATTGAGGGTAATGATGTGTTTATTGATGGTAATGCTGTGTTTATTGATGGTAATGCTGTGTTTATTGATGGTAATGCTGTGTTTATTGAGGGTAATGCTGTGTTTGAGGGTAATGCTGTGTTTGAGGGTAATGCTGTGTTTATTGATGGTAATGCTGTGTTTATTGAGGGTAATGCTGTGTTTATTGATGGTAATGCTGTGTTTATTGAGGGTAATGCTGTGTTTATTGAGGGTAATGCTGTGTTTGAGGGTAATGCTGTGTTTATTGATGGTAATGCTGTGTTTATTGAGGGTAATGCTGTGTTTGAGGGTAATGCTGTGTTTATTGATGGTAATGCTGTGTTTATTGAGGGTAATGCTGTGTTTGAGGGTAATGCTGTGTTTGAGGGTAATGCTGTGTTTATTGATGGTAATGCTGTGTTTATTGAGGGTAATGCTGTGTTTATTGATGGTAATGCTGTGTTTATTGAGGGTAATGCTGTGTTTATTGAGGGTAATGCTGTGTTTATTGAGGGTAATACTGTGTTTATTGAGGATAATGCTGTGTTTATTGAGGGTAATGCTGTGTTTATTGAGGGTAATGCTGTGTTTATTGAGGGTAATGCTGTGTTTATTGAGGGTAATGCTGTGTTTATTGATGGTAATGCTGTGTTTATTGATGGTAATGCTGTGTTTATTGATGGTAATGCTGTGTTTATTGATGGTAATGCTGTGTTTATTGATGGTAATGCTGTGTTTATTGAGGGTAATGCTGTGTTTGAGGGTAATGCTGTGTTTATTGATGGTAATGCTGTGTTTATTGAGGGTAATGCTGTGTTTGAGGGTAATGCTGTGTTTGAGGGTAATGCTGTGTTTATTGATGGTAATGCTGTGTTTATTGATGGTAATGCTGTGTTTATTGAGGGTAATGCTGTGTTTATTGATGGTAATGCTGTGTTTATTGAGGGTAATGCTGTGTTTATTGAGGGTAATGCTGTGTTTATTGAGGGTAATGCTGTGTTTATTGAGGGTAATGCTGTGTTTATTGAGGGTAATGCTGTGTTTATTGAGGGTAATGCTGTGTTTATTGAGGGTAATGCTGTGTTTATTGAGGGTAATGCTGTGTTTATTGAGGGTAATGCTGTGTTTATTGATGGTAATGCTGTGTTTATTGATGGTAATGCCGTGTTTATTGATGGTAATGCTGTGTTTATTGATGGTAATGCTGTGTTTATTGAGGGTAATGCTGTGTTTGTTGATGGTAATGCTGTGTTTATTGAGGGTAATGCTGTGTTTGAGGGTAATGCTGTGTTTATTGAGGATAATGCTGTGTTTATTGAGGGTAATGCTGTGTTTATTGAGGGTAATGCTGTGTTTATTGAGGGTAATGCTGTGTTTATTGAGGGTAATGCTGTGTTTATTGAGGGTAATGCTGTGTTTATTGAGGGTAATGCTGTGTTTATTGAGGGTAATACTGTGTTTATTGAGGATAATGCTGTGTTTATTGATGGTAATGCTGTGTTTATTGATGGTAATGCTGTGTTTATTGATGGTAATGCTGTGTTTATTGATGGTAATGCTGTGTTTATTGAGGGTAATGCTGTGTTTATTGAGGGTAATGCTGTGTTTATTGAGGGTAATGCTGTGTTTATTGAGGGTAATGCTGTGTTTATTGAGGGTAATGCTGTGTTTATTGAGGGTAATACTGTGTTTATTGAGGATAATGCTGTGTTTATTGATGGTAATGCTGTGTTTATTGATGGTAATGCTGTGTTTATTGAGGGTAATGCTGTGTTTATTGATGGTAATGCTGTGTTTATTGAGGGTAATGCTGTGTTTGAGGGTAATGCTGTGTTTATTGAGGGTAATGCTGTGTTTATTGAGGGTAATGCTGTGTTTATTGATGGTAATGCTGTGTTTATTGATGGTAATGCTGTGTTTATTGAGGGTAATGCTGTGTTTATTGATGGTAATGCTATGTTAATTGAGGGTAATGCTGTGTTTATTGACGGTAATGCTGTGTTTATTGTGGGTAATGCTGTGTGAGGGTAATGCTGTGTTTATTGATGGTAATGCTGTGTTTATTGAGGGTAATGCTGTGTTTATTGAGGGTAATGCTGTGTTTATTGAGGGTAATGCTGTGTTTGAGGGTAATGCTGTGTTTATTGAGGGTAATGCTGTGTTTATTGATGGTAATGCTGTGTTTATTGATGGTAATGCTGTGTTTATTGATGGTAATGCTGTATTTGAGGGTAATGCTGTGTTTATTGATGGTAATGCTGTGTTTATTGAGGGTAATGCTGTGTTTATTGATGGTAATGCTGTGTTTATTGAGGGTAATGCTGTGTTTATTGATGGTAATGCTGTGTTTATTGAGGGTAATGCTGTGTTTATTGATGGTAATGCTGTGTTTATTGAGGGTAATGCTGTGTTTATTGAGGGTAATGCTGTGTTTATTGAGGGTAATGCTGTGTTTATTGAGGGTAATGCTGTGTTTATTGATGGTAATGCTGTGTTTATTGATGGTAATGCTGTGTTTATTGAGGGTAATGCTGTGTTTGAGGGTAATGCTGTGTTTATTGAGGGTAATGCTGTGTTTATTGAGGGTAATGCTGTGTTTGAGGGTAATGCTGTGTTTATTGAGGGTAATGCTGTGTTTATTGATGGTAATGCTGTGTTTGAGGGTAATGCTGTGTTTATTGATGGTAATGCTGTGTTTATTGATGGTAATGCTGTGTTTGAGGGTAATGCTGTGTTTATTGATGGTAATGCTGTGTTTATTGATGGTAATGCTGTGTTTATTGAGGGTAATGCTGTGTTTATTGATGGTAATGCTGTGTTTATTGAGGGTAATGCTGTGTTTATTGAGGGTAATGCTGTGTTTATTGATGGTAATGCTGTGTTTATTGATGGTAATGCTGTGTTTGAGGGTAATGCTGTGTTTGAGGGTAATGCTGTGTTTATTGATGGTAATGCTGTGTTTATTGATGGTAATGCTGTGTTTATTGATGGTAATGCTGTGTTTATTGATGGTAATGCTGTGTTTATTGATGGTAATGCTGTGTTTATTGATGGTAATGCTGTGTTTATTGAGGGTAATGCTGTGTTTATTGATGGTAATGCTGTGTTTATTGAGGGTAATGATGTGTTTATTGATGGTAATGCTGTGTTTATTGATGGTAATGCTGTGTTTATTGATGGTAATGCTGTGTTTATTGAGGGTAATGCTGTGTTTGAGGGTAATGCTGTGTTTATTGATGGTAATGCTGTGTTTATTGAGGGTAATGCTGTGTTTGAGGGTAATGCTGTGTTTGAGGGTAATGCTGTGTTTATTGATGGTAATGCTGTGTTTATTGAGGGTAATGCTGTGTTTATTGATGGTAATGCTGTGTTTATTGAGGGTAATGCTGTGTTTATTGAGGGTAATGCTGTGTTTGAGGGTAATGCTGTGTTTATTGATGGTAATGCTGTGTTTATTGAGGGTAATGCTGTGTTTGAGGGTAATGCTGTGTTTATTGATGGTAATGCTGTGTTTATTGAGGGTAATGCTGTGTTTGAGGGTAATGCTGTGTTTGAGGGTAATGCTGTGTTTATTGATGGTAATGCTGTGTTTATTGAGGGTAATGCTGTGTTTATTGATGGTAATGCTGTGTTTATTGAGGGTAATGCTGTGTTTATTGAGGGTAATGCTGTGTTTATTGAGGGTAATACTGTGTTTATTGAGGATAATGCTGTGTTTATTGAGGGTAATGCTGTGTTTATTGAGGGTAATGCTGTGTTTATTGAGGGTAATGCTGTGTTTATTGAGGGTAATGCTGTGTTTATTGATGGTAATGCTGTGTTTATTGATGGTAATGCTGTGTTTATTGATGGTAATGCTGTGTTTATTGATGGTAATGCTGTGTTTATTGATGGTAATGCTGTGTTTATTGAGGGTAATGCTGTGTTTGAGGGTAATGCTGTGTTTATTGATGGTAATGCTGTGTTTATTGAGGGTAATGCTGTGTTTGAGGGTAATGCTGTGTTTGAGGGTAATGCTGTGTTTATTGATGGTAATGCTGTGTTTATTGATGGTAATGCTGTGTTTATTGAGGGTAATGCTGTGTTTATTGATGGTAATGCTGTGTTTATTGAGGGTAATGCTGTGTTTATTGAGGGTAATGCTGTGTTTATTGAGGGTAATGCTGTGTTTATTGAGGGTAATGCTGTGTTTATTGAGGGTAATGCTGTGTTTATTGAGGGTAATGCTGTGTTTATTGAGGGTAATGCTGTGTTTATTGAGGGTAATGCTGTGTTTATTGAGGGTAATGCTGTGTTTATTGATGGTAATGCTGTGTTTATTGATGGTAATGCCGTGTTTATTGATGGTAATGCTGTGTTTATTGATGGTAATGCTGTGTTTATTGAGGGTAATGCTGTGTTTGTTGATGGTAATGCTGTGTTTATTGAGGGTAATGCTGTGTTTGAGGGTAATGCTGTGTTTATTGAGGATAATGCTGTGTTTATTGAGGGTAATGCTGTGTTTATTGAGGGTAATGCTGTGTTTATTGAGGGTAATGCTGTGTTTATTGAGGGTAATGCTGTGTTTATTGAGGGTAATGCTGTGTTTATTGAGGGTAATGCTGTGTTTATTGAGGGTAATACTGTGTTTATTGAGGATAATGCTGTGTTTATTGATGGTAATGCTGTGTTTATTGATGGTAATGCTGTGTTTATTGATGGTAATGCTGTGTTTATTGATGGTAATGCTGTGTTTATTGAGGGTAATGCTGTGTTTATTGAGGGTAATGCTGTGTTTATTGAGGGTAATGCTGTGTTTATTGAGGGTAATGCTGTGTTTATTGAGGGTAATGCTGTGTTTATTGAGGGTAATACTGTGTTTATTGAGGATAATGCTGTGTTTATTGATGGTAATGCTGTGTTTATTGATGGTAATGCTGTGTTTATTGAGGGTAATGCTGTGTTTATTGATGGTAATGCTGTGTTTATTGAGGGTAATGCTGTGTTTGAGGGTAATGCTGTGTTTATTGAGGGTAATGCTGTGTTTATTGAGGGTAATGCTGTGTTTATTGATGGTAATGCTGTGTTTATTGATGGTAATGCTGTGTTTATTGAGGGTAATGCTGTGTTTATTGATGGTAATGCTATGTTAATTGAGGGTAATGCTGTGTTTATTGACGGTAATGCTGTGTTTATTGTGGGTAATGCTGTGTGAGGGTAATGCTGTGTTTATTGATGGTAATGCTGTGTTTATTGAGGGTAATGCTGTGTTTATTGAGGGTAATGCTGTGTTTATTGAGGGTAATGCTGTGTTTGAGGGTAATGCTGTGTTTATTGAGGGTAATGCTGTGTTTATTGATGGTAATGCTGTGTTTATTGATGGTAATGCTGTGTTTATTGATGGTAATGCTGTATTTGAGGGTAATGCTGTGTTTATTGATGGTAATGCTGTGTTTATTGAGGGTAATGCTGTGTTTATTGATGGTAATGCTGTGTTTATTGAGGGTAATGCTGTGTTTATTGATGGTAATGCTGTGTTTATTGAGGGTAATGCTGTGTTTATTGATGGTAATGCTGTGTTTATTGAGGGTAATGCTGTGTTTATTGAGGGTAATGCTGTGTTTATTGAGGGTAATGCTGTGTTTATTGATGGTAATGCTGTGTTTATTGAGGGTAATGCTGTGTTTATTGATGGTAATGCTGTGTTTGAGGGTAATGCTGTGTTTATTGATGGTAATGCTGTGTTTATTGAGGGTAATGATGTGTTTATTGAGGGTAATGCTGTGTTTATTGATGGTAATGCTGTGTTTATTGATGGTAATGCTGTGTTTATTGATGGTAATGCTGTGTTTGAGGGTAATGCTGTGTTTATTGATGGTAATGCTGTGTTTATTGAGGGTAATGATGTGTTTATTGAGGGTAATGCTGTGTTTATTGATGGTAATGCTGTGTTTGAGGGTAATGCTGTGTTTATTGATGGTAATGCTGTGTTTATTGAGGGTAATGATGTGTTTATTGAGGGTAATGCTGTGTTTATTGATGGTAATGCTGTGTTTGAGGGTAATGCTGTGTTTATTGATGGTAATGCTGTGTTTATTGAGGGTAATGATGTGTTTATTGAGGGTAATGATGTGTTTATTGAGGGTAATGATGTGTTTATTGAGGGTAATGCTGTGTTTATTGATGGTAATGCTGTGTTTATTGATAGTAATGCTGTGTTTATTGATGGTAATGCTGTGTTTATTGATGGTAATGCTGTGTTTATTGATGGTAATGCTGTGTTTGAGGGTAATGCTGTGTTTATTGATGGTAATGCTGTGTTTATTGAGGGTAATGCTGTGTTTATTGAGGGTAATGCTGTGTTTATTGAGGGTAATTATGTGTTTATTGAGGGTAATGATGTGTTTATTGAGGGTAATGCTGTGTTTATTGAGGGTAATTATGTGTTTATTGAGGGTAATGCTGTGTTTATTGAGGGTAATTATGTGTTTATTGAGGGTAATGATGTGTTTATTGAGGGTAATGCTGTGTTTATTGAGGGTAATGATGTGTTTATTGAGGGTAATGCTGTGTTTATTGATGGTAATGCTGTGTTTATTGATGGTAATGCTGTGTTTGAGGGTAATGCTGTGTTTATTGATGGTAATGCTGTGTTTATTGAGGGTAATGCTGTGTTTATTGAGGGTAATGCTGTGTTTGAGGGTAATGCTGTGTTTATTGACGGTAATGCTGTGTTTATTGAGGGTAATGCTGTGTTTATTGAGGGTAATGCTGTGTTTATTGAGGGTAATGCTGTGTTTATTGAGGGTAATGCTGTGTATGAGGGTAATGCTGTGTTTATTGAGGGTAATGCTGTGTTTATTGAGGGTAATGCTGTGTATGAGGGTAATGCTGTGTTTATTGAGGGTAATGATGTGTTTTTTGAGGGTAATGCTGTGTTTGAGGGTAATGCTGTGTTTATTGAGGGTAATGCTGTGTTTATTGAGGGTAATGATGTGTTTATTGAGGGTAATGCTGTGTTTATTGATGGTAATGCTGTGTTTATTGAGGGTAATGCTGTGTTTATTGATGGTAATGCTGTGTTTATTGAGGGTAATGCTGTGTTTATTGAGGGTAATGCTGTGTTTATTGAGGGTAATGCTGTGTTTATTGATGGTAATGCTGTGTTTGAGGGTAATGCTGTGTTTATTGAGGGTAATGCTGTGTTTATTGAGGGTAATGCTGTGTTTATTGAGGATAATGCTGTGTTTATTGAGGGTAATGCTGTGTTTGAGGGTAATGCTGTGTTTATTGACGGTAATGCTGTGTTTATTGACGGTAATGCTGTGTTTATTGAGGGTAATGCTGTGTTTGAGGGTAATGCTGTGTTTATTGAGGGTAATGCTGTGTTTATTGAGGGTAATGCTGTGTTTATTGAGAGTAATGCTGTGTTTATTGAGGGTAATGCTGTGTTTATTGACGGTAATGCTGTGTTTATTTACGGTAATGCTGTGTTTATTGACGGTAATGCTGTGTTTATTGAGGGTAATGCTGTGTTTGAGGGTAATGCTGTGTTTATTGAGGGTAATGCTGTGTTTATTGAGGGTAATGCTGTGTTTATTGAGGGTAATGCTGTGTTTATTGATGTTAATGCTGTGTTTATTGAGGGTAATGCTGTGTTTATTGAGGGTAATGCTGTGTTTATTGAGGGTAATGCTGTGTTTATTGAGGGTAATGCTGTGTTTGAGGGTAATGCTGTGTTTATTGAGGGTAATGCTGTGTTTGAGGGTAATGCTGTGTTTATTGACGGTAATGCTGTGTTTATTGAGGGTAATGCTGTGTTTATTGAGGGTAATGCTGTGCTTGAGGGTAATGCTGTGTTTATTGACGGTAATGCTGTGTTTATTGAGGGTAATGCTGTGTTTATTGAGGGTAATGCTGTGTTTATTGAGGGTAATGCTGTGTTTATTGATGGTAATGATGTGTTTATTGATGGTAATGCTGTGTTTATTGATGGTAATGCTGTGTTTGAGGGTAATGATGTGTTTATTGAGGGTAATGCTGTGTTTGAGGGTAATGCTGTGTTTATTGACGGTAATGCTGTGTTTATTGAGGGTAATGCTGTGTTTATTGATGGTAATGATGTGTTTATTGAGGGTAATGCTGTGTTTATTGAGGGTAATGATGTGTTTATTGAGGGTAATGATGTGTTTATTGAGGGTAATGATGTGTTTATTGAGGGTAATGATGTGTTTATTGAGGGTAATGCTGTGTTTATTGAGGGTAATGATGTGTTTATTGAGGGTAATGCTGTGTTTATTGAGGGTAATGATGTGTTTATTGATGGTAATGATGTGTTTATTGAGGGTAATGCTGTGTTTATTGAGGGTAATGATGTGTTTATTGAGGGTAATGCTGTGTTTATTGAATGGGTAATACTGGGTTTATTGAGGGGGTAATAATGGGTTTATTGAGGGGGCAATACTGGGTTTATTGCGGGGCAATACTGGGTTTATTGAGGGGTAATACTTGGTTTATTGATGGTAATGCTGTGTTTATTGATGGCTAATGCTGTGTTTATTGAGGGGTAATGCTTTGTTTATTGAGGGTAATACTGTGTGTATTTGTGGTCGCAGTGGCGGCCCATGTTAACCTCCCTATGGTGTATATCCTTATTTGTTTGCAGTCGTGTCATTACGAGTTATGGGATACGATTTTGTCTTTAAATATTAAAGTGTGTCTGCTGAAAAAAACCCAGATCATTATAGAATCACTGAAATTAAGGTTGGTAGAATCACCGACAATGTTGGGTAAAACGACATTGTATTTTGGCTTCTGGAGAGCGAAACGTTGCCACAAAATGTAGCATTAGTTGCACTTGTGTCCCTTTACCTAACATAGTTCATGATAGACTTGTAGCACTTAGCACTAAAGTGTGATAAGTGGCTTCATCAGTCTAATACAAAGAAGGGTGTCAGTAGAGGAGTTGGAGGTAGTCAGTCCCTCAGCTTGGAGGAGGTAGTCAGTCCCTCAGCTTGGAGGAGGTAGTCAGTCCCTCAGCTTGGAGGAGGTAGTCAGTCCCTCAGCTTGGAGGAGGTAGTCAGTCTTTCAGCTTGGAGGAGGTAGTCAGTCCCTCAGCTTGGAGGAGGTAGTCAGTCCCTCAGCTTGGAGGAGGTAGTCAGTCCCTCAGCTTGGAGGAGGTAGTCAGTCCCTCAGCTTGGAGGAGGTAGTCAGTCCCTCAGCTTGGAGGAGGTAGTCAGTCCCTCAGCTTGGAGGAGGTAGTCAGTCCCTCAGCTTGGAGGAGGTAGTCAGTCCCTCAGCTTGGAGGAGGTAGTCAGTCTCTCAGCTTGCAGTAGACTTATGTGTGGATGAGGTCCGGTTATTCAGGTTGACTTTTATCTATATATGTCTACTGGTAACTCTTCTGTATTAGACTGAAGACGCCCAGTGTGTAGGCGAAACATCTGGGAAAGAAGATACCTAACTGTTGATGATTAAGACACATGGGCAACAGTTGGGTATCTTTATTGATGAAATGTTTCGCCCACACAGTAGGCGTCTTCAGTCAAATACAGAGGCAGCAGGTGTAGTGAAATACCTTGGAGAAAAATACTTGAGGTGGTCAGTCCCTCAGCCTGGAGAAGAGTTAATGGAGATCATGGAACTGGATTCTTCTCCAGGCTGAGGGACTGACCACCTCAAATACTGTTTCTCCAAGGTTGAGGGACTGATTACATCACCTTCATTTCACTACTGCTGCTGCTGCCTCTGGATTTGACTGAAGACGCCTGCTGTGTGAGCGAGACGTTTCAAGAAACCCGACTGTTGCACACGTCTTATTTATCAAGGGTAGGCCTCTCAAAGAGAGTTTCCTTGACGCTGATGGGGGGCTCTTGATCTAGGGAGTTGGAGCTGTGCTCCAGTTTCCTGAATTAAGTCTGAATACCTTCCATCCTCCCCCAGGTGCTGTGTAATCCCTCCGGGTTTAGCGCTCCCCATAATAATATCATGGTTATGGTTTGAGGCCAAAGATTAATTCTTATAGGCCTAGGCATGAGGGCCAGTAGGCCTCTCATTTTTTCATACTGGCGGCCTCACATCACACTCACATCACACTCACATCACACTCACATCACCTTCACATCACACTCACATCACACTCACATCACACTCACATCACACTCACATCACCTTCACATCACACTCACATCACACTCACATCACCCTCACATCACACTCACATCACACTCACATCACCTTCACATCACACTCACATCACACTCACATCACACTCACATCACACTCACATCACACTCATATCACACTCACATCACACTCACAACACACTCACATCACACTCACATCACACTCATATCACCCTCACAACACACTCACAACACACTCACATCACCCTCACATCACACTCACATCACACTCATATCACCCTCACAACACACTCACATCACACTCACATCACCCTCACATCACACTCACATCACACTCACAACACACTCACAACACACTCACATCACCCTCACATCACACTCACATCACACTCACATCACCCTCACAACACACTCATATCACCCTCTCACCACATTAGCATCACCCTCACATCACCTTGTCACCCTCACACTATCCTCGCATCAAACCCTCAAGACAGAGGGATCAAACACCTATCAAGGCGAAGGGACTGATCACCTGAAATCAACTCCTTCCCTACTCCAGGTGGACTGATAAAGCCACTGGTTGCATAAGCATCCCCAGCACTTGTCTTCAAGACATATCATCCCTCGCATAATAAAGAATACAGCGAAATAAACAATGACGACTTAAGAAACATCGGTTAATAAGACCAAACTTATTATCAAATGTACACTCTCCCCTCCCATGTGTGTTTATATGTAAATTGTTGTAGAATGAGTAGAAGATTCCGGGGGGGCAACGACCCCTTGTATAGATAGATTGTGTAAGACTCTCTGTATCGAATGTATGTGTAATGTAAGTGTAGTGAGTAGTGTTGTTCCTGGTCCCACCTCTTTACTGGTCGCTACTAGGTCATTCTCCCCGAACCGTGAGCTTTATCATACCTGTGATTAAAGCTGTGTATGGATCCTGCCTCTACTACATCGCTTTCCAAACTATTCCACTTACTGACTACTCTGTGGCTGAAGAAATACTTCCTAACATCCCTGTGATTCATCTGTGTCTTCAACTTCCAACTGTGTCCCCTTGTTACTGTGTCCAATCTCTGGAACATCCTGTCTTTGTCCACCTTGTCAATTCCTCTCAGTATTTTGTATGTCGTTATGATGTCCCCCCTATCACTCCTGTCCTCCAGTGTGTGTGTGTGTGTGAGGAAGCAGCACCATGTACACCTGCCCATGTGTAATATATATATATATATATATATATATATATATATATATATATATATATATATATATATATATATATATATATATACACAAACACTGATCTCTGGCTGAAGGAGACTCGAACCTACGAACCTTAGGACAAGGTACGCAGTGCTTTACCAATCTACCCACACTGCAGGGGATGAGATGAAAAGCTGTAAGCCTTCTCCCTGAAAGCTGGCTGCCTTGGATCAAAGTCTAGCGCAAGCTGGACTCCAAGGTATTGGTCCAGTGTGGGTAGATTGGTAAAGCACTGCGTACCTTGTTCCAACGTTCGTAGGTTCGAGTCTCCTTCAGCCAGAGATGAGTGTTTGTGTATATTTCGCCTGCTCTTGCGAATTCCTTGTGTGTGTGTTTATATATATATATATATATATATATATATATATATATATATATATATATATATATATATATATGCTAGGAATTCGCAAGAGCAGTCCTATAATTGATAGATTTATGTATACTGGACAGTTCTAGGATTGATGGATTGAACACGTCAGAATGCAGCAGAAAGGTTGACTGTACCTCAGATTTTTCATGTTTCATCAGATTTGTCCTCAAATCTCTGCTGCGCTAATCTGCATTCCACAAACACTGTTCCACGTTTTCTATATTTTTGAAATGTGTAGGACCCCCCCCCCCCCCTCTCTCTCTCTCTCTCTCTCTCTCTCTCTCTCTCTCTCTCTCTCTCTCTCTCTCTCTCTCTCTCTCTCTCTCAACATTAAGGGGCTGACCACCGTGTATCAAGGCTGAGGGACTGACCACCGTGTATCAAGGCTGAGGGACTGACCACCGTCTATCAAGGCTGAGGGACTGACCACCGTCTATCAAGGCTGGGGAACTGACCACCGTGTATCAAGGCTGGGGAACTGACCACCGTGTATCAAGGCTGAGGGACTGACCACCGTGTATCAAGGCTGAGGGACTGACCACCGTGTATCAAGGCTGAGGGACTGACCACCGTGTATCAAGGCTGGGGAACTGACCACCGTGTATCAAGGCTGAGGGACTGACCACCGTCTATCAAGGCTGGGGAACTGACCACCGTGTATCAAGGCTGAGGGACTGACCACCGTGTATCAAGGCTGAGGGACTGACCACCGTCTATCAAGGCTGAGGGACTGACCACCGTCTATCAAGGCTGAGGGACTGACTAACTCAAATTACCTCTTTGTTTCCCACACTTCATCCTCCGCATTGGATTAATAGGCACTGATGGGCGAAACGTTTCTCCTCTGTTTATCAGTCTTAGTAACATTCTGTGTATGTACCATCAGGGTGTAAGTTACACCTGCCTTTCCTTCTTCAAGGTAATTGCCTGGGGTAAACTGCACCTGCTTACTCCCACACCTACACTTCATACACCTGCCCCTACACCTACTCCCTCATACACCTGCCCCTACAACTACACTTCATACACCTGCCCCTACACCTACTCCCTCATACACCTGCCCCTACACCTACTCCCTCATACACCTGCCCCTACACCTACTCCCTCATACACCTGCCCCTACACCTACTCCCTCATACACCTGCCCCTACACCTACTCCCTCATACACCTGCCCCTACACCTTCTCCCTCATACACCTGCCCCTACACCTACTCCCTCATACACCTGCCCCTACACCTTCTCCCTCATACACCTGCCCCTACACCTACTCCCTCATACACCTGCCCCTACACCTAATCTTTTCTACACCTACTCCCTCCTACACTTACTCCCTCCTACACCTACTCCTACACTTTCTCCTACACCTACACCTCTCTCCTACACCTACTCCCTCCTACACCTACTCTCTCCTACACCTACTACTACACATCCACTCTCCTACACCTACTCTCCTACACCTATTCCTACACCTCTCCTACACCTCCCTCTTACACCTACTCCTACACCACCTACACCTCTCCTGCACCTACTCGCCTACACCTCTTCTACACCTACACCTCTTCTACACCTACACCTACTCTCTCCTACACCTCCCCTACACCACCTCCTGCTCCTGCTCCTACACCTACTCCCTCCTACACCTACTCTCCTACACCTACTCTCCTACACCTACCCTCCTACACCTACTCTCCTACACCTACTCCCTCCTACACCTACTCTCCTACACCTACTCTCCTACACCTACTCTCCTACACCTTACTCCTACACCTACTCTCCTACACCTACTCCCTCCTACACTTACTCTCCTACACCTACTCTCCTACACCTACTCTCCTACACCTTACTCCTACACCTACTCTCCTACACCTACTCCCCTACACCTACTCCCTCTTACACCTACTCCCTCCTACACCTACTCTCCTACACCTACTCCCTCCTACACCTACTCTCCTACACCTACTCCCTCCTACACCTACTCTCCTACACCTACTCCTATACCTACTCCTACACCTCTCCTACACCTCTCCTACACCTCCCCTACACCTCCTACACCTACTCCCCTACACATCCCCTACACCTTCTACACCTACTCCCCTACACCTCCCCTACACCTCCTACACCTACTCCCCTACACCTTTACACCTACTCCAGGTGTAAATTATAAGGTATCTCGCCCTCACTCGAGGGAAAACAATTTTAGGAATTTTTAAACCTGTCTTTATATTTTCCCTGTCGGAGGAGAAAGTTGTCTGTACTCCAGTGAAAGTTGTCTGTACTCCAGTGAAAGTTGTCTGTACTCCAGTGAAAGTTGTCTGTACTCCAGACAGTGAAAGTTGTGTGTACTCCAGTAAAAGTTGTCTGTACTCCAGTGAAAGTTGTCTGTACTCCAGTGAAAGTTGTCTGTACTCCAGAAAGTGAAAGTTGTCTGTACTCCAGACAGTGAAAGTTGTCTGTACTCCAGACAGTGAAAGTTGTCTGTACTCCAGCCAGTGAAAGTTTTCTGTATTCCAGTGAAAGTTGTCTGTACTCCAGCCAGTGAAAGTTGTCTGTACTCCAGACAGTGAAAGTTGTCTGTACTCTAGACAGTGAAAGTTGTCTGTGCTCCAGACAGTGAAAGTTGTCTGTACTCCAGACAGTGAAAGTTGTCTGTACTCTAGACAGTGAAAGTTGTCTGTGCTCCAGACAGTGAAAGTTGTCTGTACTCCAGACAGTGAAAGTTTCTCTACTCCAGCCAGTGAAAGTTGTCTGTACTCCAGTGAAAGTTGTCTGTACTCCAGCCAGTGAAAGTTGTCTGTACTCCAGACAGTGAAAGTTGTCTGTACTCCAGTGAAAGTTGTCTGTACTCCAGCCAGTGAAAGTTGTCTGTACTCCAGACAGTGAAAGTTGTCTGTACTCCAGTGAAAGTTGTCTGTGCTCCAGTGAAAGTTGTCTGTACTCCAGCCAGTGAAAGTTGTCTGTACTCCAGACAGTGAAAGTTGTCTATACTCCAGACAGTGAAAGTTGTCTGTACTCCAGCCAGTGAAAGTTGTCTGTACTCCAGTGAAAGTTGTCTGTACTCCAGCCAGTGAAAGTTGTCTGTACTCCAGACAGTGAAAGTTGTCTGTACTCCAGACAGTGAAAGTTGTCTGTACTCCAGACAGTGAAAGTTGTCTGTACTCCAGCCAGTGAAAGTTGTCTGTACTCCAGCCAGTGAAAGTTGTCTGTACTCCAGTGAAAGTTGCCTGTACTCCAGTGAAAGTTGTCTACTCCAGCCAGTGAAAGTTGTCTGTACTCCAGCCAGTGAAAGTTGTCTGTACTCCAGTGAAAGTTGTCTGTACTCCAGCCAGTGAAAGTTATCTGTACTCCAGACAGCGAAAGTTGTCTGTACTCCAGCCAGTGAAAGTTGTCTGTACTCCAGTGAAAGTTGTCTGTACTCCAGACAGTGAAAGTTGTCTGTACTCCAGACAGTGAAAGTTGTCTGTACTCCAGCCAGTGAAAGTTGTCTGTACTCCAGCCTGTGAAAGTTGTCTGTTCTCCAGCCAGTGAAAGTTGTCTGTACTCCAGACAGTGAAAGTTGTCTGTACTCCAGACAGTGAAAGTTATCTGTACTCCAGACAGCGAAAGTTGTCTGTACTCCAGCCAGTGAAAGTTGTCTGTACTCCAGCCAGTGAAAGTTATCTGTACTCCAGACAGCGAAAGTTGTCTGTACTCCAGCCAGTGAAAGTTGCCTGTACTCCAGTGAAAGTTGTCTGTACTCCAGCCAGTGAAAGTTGTCTGTTCTCCAGCCAGTGAAAGTTATCTGTACTCCAGACAGCGAAAGTTGTCTGTACTCCAGCCAGTGAAAGTTGTCTGTACTCCAGCCAGTGAAAGTTATCTGTACTCCAGACAGCGAAAGTTGTCTGTACTCCAGCCAGTGAAAGTTGCCTGTACTCCAGTGAAAGTTGTCTGTACTCCAGACAGTAAAGTTTTCTGTACTCCAGACAGTAAAGTTCTCTCTACTCCAGACAGTAAAGTTTTCTGTACTCCAGACAGTAAAGTTTTCTGTACTCCAGACAGTAAAGTTTTCTGTACTCCAGACAGTAAAGTTTTCTGTACTCCAGACAGTAAAGTTCTCTGTACTCCAGACAGTAAAGTTCTCTGTACTCCAGACAGTAAAGTTTTCTGTACTCCAGACAGTGAAAGTTTTCTGTACTCCAGACAGTAAAGTTCTCTGTACTCCAGACAGTAAAGTTCTCTGTACTCCAGACAGTAAAGTTCTCTGTACTCCAGACAGTAAAGTTCTCTGTACTCCAGACAGTGAAAGTTTTCTGTACTCCAGACAGTGAAAGTTCTCTGTACTCCAGACAGTAAAGTTTTCTGTACTCCAGACAGTGAAAGTTCTCTGTACTCCAGACAGTAAAGTTTTCTGTACTCCAGACAGTGAAAGTTCTCTGTACTCCAGACAGTAAAGTTTTCTGTACTCCAGACAGTAAAGTTTTCTGTACTCCAGACAGTAAAGTTTTCTGTACTCCAGACAGTAAAGTTCTCTGTACTCCAGACAGTAAAGTTCTCTGTACTCCAGACAGTAAAGTTTTCTGTACTCCAGACAGTAAAGTTTTCTGTACTCCAGACAGTAAAGTTTTCTGTACTCCAGACAGTAAAGTTCTCTGTACTCCAGACAGTAAAGTTCTCTGTACTCCAGACAGTAAAGTTTTCTGTACTCCAGACAGTAAAGTTTTCTGTACTCCAGACAGTAAAGTTCTCTGTACCTACTTGTGAGAATGAGCAATAAATCCGCAGGGGCCAGGCAGCGCCTTGAGAAGTGAAAGATAATGAGGTTTGATGCGAGGAAGGGGACGGGGGGGGGGGGGAGCTCAGCTTCCTTGGATCAAGAGCTTTCAGAATTTCTTGATTTATTTAAGCTTTATGTTTTATTTAAACTTGGTTTTATTTAAGCTGTATTTGTTTATTTAATCTTTGTTTTATTTAAGCTTTATTTGTTTTAAGCTTTATTTGTTTTAAGCTTTATTTGTTTTAAGCTTTGCTTTATTTAAGCTTTATTTGCTTTATTGTAGCTTTGTTTTATTTAAGCTTTATTTGTTTTATTTAAGATTTATTTGTTTTATTGTAGCTTAATTTGTTTTATTTAAGCTTTATTTGTTTTATTTAAGCTTTATTTGTTTTATTTAAGCTTTATTTGTTTTATTTAAGCTTTATTTGTTTTATTTAAGCTTTGTTTTATTTAAGCTTTATTTGTTTTATTTAAGCTTTATTTGTTTTATTTAAGCTTTATTTGTTTTATTTAAGCTTTATTTGTTTTATTTAAGCATTATTTGTTTTATTTAAGCTTTATTTGTTTTATTTAAGCTTTATTTGTTTTATTTAAGCTTTATTTGTTTTAAGCTTTATTTATTTAAGCTTTATTTGTTTTATTTAAGCTTTATTTGTTTTATTTAAGCATTATTTGTTTTATTTAAGCTTTATTTGTTTTATTTAAGCTTTATTTGTTTTATTTAAGCTTTATTTGTTTTATTTAAGCTTTGTTTTATTTAAGCTTTATTTGTTTTATTGTAGCTTTGTCTTCAACTTTATTTTAGCTTTATAATTATAATGTCAGCTTTAGCTTTCTGAGCTTTATTACAACTGTAACTTTACTTTTTATCTTTATTATAGCTTTATTTTTGTCTTTATCATCATTTTAGGTTTTAGCTTTACCTTTAAGCTTTATTTTAGCTTTACCTTTAAGCTTTATTTTAGCTTTACCTTTAAGCTTTATTTTAGCTTTACCTTTAAGCTTTATTTTAGCTTTACCTTTAAGCTTTATTTTAGCTTTACCTTTAAGCTTTATTTTAGCTTTACCTTTAAGCTTTATTTTAGCTTTACCTTTAAGCTTTATTTTAGCTTTACCTTTAAGCTTTATTTTAGCTTTACCTTTAAGCTTTATTTTAGCTTTACCTTTAAGCTTTATTTTAGCTTTACCTTTAAGCTTTATTTTAGCTTTACCTTTAAGCTTTATTTTAGCTTTACTTTTCCTTGTGCTTTATAAAGATATTTATGGCTTTAGCTTTATTTATTATTTCTGTTGTAAAGTTAGATTTATCTGAAACATTTTATGTTGAGAAGTTTGTTGGTGTGTAATTAAAGCTATCTTACTGGCTCTCTCTCTCACTGGCTCTCTCACTGGCTCTCTCTCTCACTGGCTCTCTCACTGGCTCTCTCTCACTGGCTCTCTCTCACTGGCTCTCTCACTGGCTCTCTCTCTCACTGGCTCTCTCACTGGCTCTCTCACTGGCTCTCTCTCTCACTGGTTCTCTCACTGGCTCTCTCACTGGCTCTCTCTCTCACTGGCTCTCTCTCACTGGCTCTCTCACTGGCTCTCTCTCTCACTGGCTCTCTCACTGGCTCTCTCTCACTGGCTCTCTCTCACTGGCTCTCTCTCTCACTGGCTCTCTCACTGGCTCTCTCTCTCACTGGTTCTCTCACTGGCTCTCTCACTGGCTCTCTCTCTCACTGGCTCTCTCTCACTGGCTCTCTCACTGGCTCTCTCTCTCACTGGCTCTCTCACTGGCTCTCTCTCTCACTGGTTCTCTCACTGGCTCTCTCACTGGCTCTCTCTCTCACTGGCTCTCTCTCACTGGCTCTCTCTCTCACTGGCTCTCTCACTGGCTCTCTCACTGGCTCTCTCTCTCACTGGCTCTCTCACTGGCTCTCTCACTGGCTCTCTCATTGGCTCTCTCTCTCACTGGCTCTCTCTCACTGGCTCTCTCTCTCACTGGCTCTCTCTCTTACTGGCTCTCTCTCACTGGCTCTCTCTCTCACTGGCTCTCTCTCTTACTGGCTCTCTCTCACTGGCTCTCACTGGCTCTCTCTCACTGGCTCTCTCTCACTGGCTCTCTCTCTCACTGGCTCTCTCTCACTGGCTCTCTCTCACTGGCTCTCTCTCTCACTGGATCTCTCTCTCACTGGATCTCTCTCTCACTGGATCTCTCACTGGCTCTCTCACTGGCTCTCTCTCTCACTGGCTCTCTCACTGGCTCTCTCTCACTGGCTCTCTCTCACTGGCTCTCTCTCACTGGCTCTCTCTCTCACTGGCTCTCTCACTGGCTCTCTCTCTCTAGCTCTCACTGGCTCTCTCACTGGCTCTCACTGGCTCTCTCTCTCACTGGCTCTCTCACTGGATCTCTCTCTCACTGGCTCTCTCTCACTGGCTCTCTCTCACTGGCTCTCTCTCTCACTGGATCTCTCTCTCACTGGATCTCTCTCTCACTGGATCTCTCACTGGCTCTCTCTCACTGGCTCTCACTGGCTCTCTCTCTCACTGGCTCTCTCACTGGCTCTCTCTCTCTAGCTCTCACTGGCTCTCTCTCTCACTGGCTCTCACTGGCTCTCTCTCTCACTGGCTCTCTCACTGGATCTCTCTCTCACTGGCTCTCTCACTGGCTCTCTCTCACTGGCTCTCTCTCACTGGCTTTCTCTCACTGGCTCTCTCACTGGCTCTCTCACTGGCTCTCTCTCTCTAGCTCTCACTGGCTCTCTCTCTCACTGGCTCTCTCACTGGCTCTCTCACTGGCTCTCTCTCTCACTGGCTCTCTCACTGGTTCTCTCTCACTTGCTCTCTCTCTCACTGGCTCTCTCTCTCACTGGTTCTCTCTCACTGGCTCTCTCTCTCACTGGTTCTCTCTCACTGGCTCTCACTGGCTCTCTCTCTCACTGGTTCTCTCTCACTGGATCTCTCTCTCACTGGCTCTCTCACTGGCTCTCTCTCTCACTGGCTCTCTCACTGGTTCTCTCTCACTGGCTCTCTCACTGGCTCTCTCTCTCACTGGTTCTCTCTCACTGGCTCTCTCTCTCACTGGTTCTCTCTCACTGGCTCTCTCTCTCACTGGCTCTCTCTCTCACTGGTTCTCTCTCACTGGCTCTCTCACTGGCTCTCTCTCTCACTGGTTCTCTCTCACTGGCTCTCTCTCTCACTGGCTCTCTCACTGGCTCTCTCACTGGCTCTCTCTCACTGGCTCTCTCTCACTGGCTCTCTCTCTCACTGGCTCTCTCTCTCACTGGCTCTCTCTCTCACTGGCTCTCTCTCACTGGCTCTCTCTCTCACTGGCTCTCTCACTGGCTCTCTCTCTCACTGGCTCTCTCTCTCACTGGCTCTCTCTCTCACTGGATCTCTCTCACTGGCTCTCTCTCACTGGCTCTCTCTCACTGGCTCTCTCACTGGCTCTCTCACTGGCTCTCTCACTGGCTCTCTCTCTCTAGCTCTCACTGGCTCTCTCTCTCACTGGCTCTCTCACTGGCTCTCTCACTGGCTCTCTCTCACTGGCTCTCTCACTGGCTCTCTCTCTCACTGGCTCTCTCTCACTGGCTCTCTCTCTCACTGGTTCTCTCTCACTGGTTCTCTCTCACTGGCTCTCCGTCTCACTGGCTCTCTCTCTCACTGGCTCTCTCTCACTGGCTCTCTCACTCGCTCTCTCTCTCTCACTGGTTCTCTCTCTCACTGGCTCTCTCTCACTGGCTCTCTTTCACTGGCTCTCTCTCACTGGCTCTCTCACTGGCTCTCTCTCACTGGCTCTCTCTCTCACTGGTTCTCTCTCTCTCACTGGCTCTCTCTCTCACTGGCTCTCTCACTGGCTCTCTCTCACTGGCTCTCTCACTGGCGCTCTCTCACTGGCGCTCTCTCACTGGCTCTCTCTCTCATTGGCTCTCTCTCACTGGCTATCTCTCTCACTGTCTCTCACTGGCTCTCTCTCTCATTGGCTCTCTCTCTCACTGGCTCTCTCTCACTGGCTCTCTCTCACTGGTTCTCTCTCTCACTGGCTCTCTCTCACTGGCTCTCTCTCTCACTGGCTCTCTCTCACTGGCTCTCTCACTGGCTCTCTCTCACTGGCTCTCTCTCACTGGCTCTCTCACTGGCTCTCTCTCTCACTGGCTCTCTCACTGGCTCTCTCTCACTGGCTCTCTCTCTGGCTCTCTCACTGGCTCTCTCTCTCACTGGCTCTCTCTCTCACTGGCTCTCTCTCACTGGCTCTCTCTCACTGGCTCTCTCTCACTGGCTCTCTCACTGGCTCTCTCTCTCACTGGCTCTCTCACTGGCTCTCACTCTGTAGCTTTCTCTCACTGGCTCTCTCTCACTGGCTCTCTCTCTCTAGCTCTCTCTCACTAGGTCTCTCTAGCTCTCTCTCTCACTATCTCTAGCTCTCTCACTAGCTCTCTCTAGCTCTCTCTCACTAGCTCTCTCTAGCTCTCTCACTAGCTCTCTGTAGCTCTCTCTAGCTCTCTCTCACTAGCTCTCTCTAGCTCTCTCACTAACTCTCTCTAGCTCTCTCTCACTGGCTCTCTCTAGCTCTCTCACTAGCTCTCTCTAGCTTTCTCTCACTAGCTCTCTCTAGCTCTCTCACTAGCTCTCTCTAGCTCTATTTCTCTCTAGCTCTCTCACTAGCTCCCTCTAGCTCTCTCTCTAGCTCTCTCACTAGCTCCCTCTAGCTCTCTCTCTAGCTCTCTCACTAGCTCTCTCTAGCTCTCTCTAGCTCTCTCTAGCTCTCTCTCACTAGCTCTCTCTAGCTCTCTCTAGCTCTCTCTAGCTCTCTAGCTCTCTCACTAGCTCTTTCTCACTAGCTCTCTCTAGCTCTCTCTAGCTCTCTCTAGCTCTCTCTCATTGGCTCTCTCTAGCGCTCTAGCTCTCTCTCACTGGCTCTGTCTCACTAGCTCTCTCTCACTAGCTCTCTAGCTCTCTCTCACTAGCTCTCTAGCTCTCTCACTAGCTCTCTAGCTCTCTCTAGTTTTCTCTCACTAGCTCTCTCTAGCTCTCATTGGCTCTCTAGCTCTCTCTCTCACTAGCTCTCTAGCTCTCTCTCACTAGCTCTCTAGCTCTCTCTAGTTTTCTCTCACTAGCTCTCTCTAGCTCTCATTGGCTCTCTAGCTCTCTCTCACTAGCTCTCTCACTAGCTCTCTAGCTCTCTCACTAGCTCTCTCTCACTAGCTCTCTAGCTCTCTCTCACTAGCTCTCTCTAGCTCTCACTGGCTCTCTAGCTCTCTCTCACTAGCTCTAGCTCTCTCTCTCTAGCTCTCACTAGCTCTCTCTAGCTCTCACTAGCTCTCTAGCTCTCTCACTAGCTCTCTCTCACTAGCTCTCTTTCTAGCTCTCACTGTCTCTCACTAGCTCTCACTAGCTCTCTCTCTAGCTCTCTCTCTAGCTCTCATTAGCTCTCTAGCTCTCATTAGCTCTCTAGCTCTCACTAGCTCTCTAGCTCTCACTAGCTCTCTCTCTAGCTCTCACTAGCTCTCTAGCTCTCACTAGCTCTCTAGCTGTCTCTAGTTTTCTCTCACTATTTCTCTCACTAGCTCTCTCTAGCTCTCTCACTAGCTGTCTCACTACCTCTCTCTCACTAGCTCTCTCTTCTCTCTACCCTTTCTCTAGCTCTCACTAGCTCTCACTAGCTCTCTCTTTTCTCTAGCCCTCTCTCTAGCTCTCATTAGCTCTCTAGCTCTCACTAGCTCTCTAGCTCTCACTAGCTCTCTCACTAGCTCTCTAGCTCTCACTAGCTCTCTCACTAGCTCTCTCTTCTCTCTAGCTCTCTCTCTCCCTCTTTCTCTCTTTTTCTTTATTTCTCTCTCTGCTACATTTTCCCCCTCATCCTCCGCTTTTTATCCCTATTCCCTCTCTCTCTCCCCAATCTTTCTCCTCTCACCCTTATCTTTCTCCCCTCTGCACTCTGCTTCCCTTTACATTTCTGTCCCCCCTCTCTCTTCCCCCTCTCTCTTCCCCCTCTCTCTTCCCCCTCTCTTTCCCCTCTTTCCCCTCTCTCCCCTCTTTCCCCTCTCTTTCCATTCTCTCGCCTCTCTCTTTCCCCTCTCTCTTTCCCCTCTCTCTTTCCCCTCTCTCTTTCCCCTCTCTCTTTCCCCTCTCTTCCCCCTCTCTCTTCCCCCTCTCTCTTCCCCCTCTCTCTTCCCCCTCTCTCTTCCCCCCTCTCTTCCCCCTCTCCCCTCTCTCTCTCCCCTCTCTCTTTCCCCTCTCTCTTTCCCCTCTCTCTTTCCCCTCTCTCTTTCCCCTCTCTCTTCCCCCTCTCTCTTCCCCCTCTCTCTTCCCCTTCTCTCTTTCCCCTCTCTCTTCCCCCTCTCTCTTCCCGTCTCTCTTCTTCTCACGTGTAATTGACCGTGTGTGTGTGTGTGTGTGTTTCTGGTGCCGGAGAGAGATTACCGTCTTGTTCCTTTGTTTACAGATGGTGAGTAACGCTGCCGCCAGGGTGCCATCCCACCGGAAGTGCCACACACCTGTTTCACACACCTGTGAACGCTTCGCGAGTTCTACTTCTGACAGTGAGGAGCCGCTCTGACTCTAGTACTCTGTATATATGTTTTCGTAGCGGTGGTACTCTTAACTTCACCTTACCTGTGATATACCTTGGACGAGTGCGCAGTGTGTACTCCCGGAGCCCGGCCATAGGCCAGGCTCGTCTGGTGTTTATCCTGGTCAACCAGGCTGTTGCTGCTGCTGTGGGTGTGCTCCTGTAGATTGATTACATTGTGGGTTCCTCTTATGTATAAAGGGAAGGTGTTGAGCAGTCTTGGTCCCTTTACATTTAGTTATCTCTCATCACACCTCTGTAACCAACCTGTGGTCTGTCTGGACCGCCCTAGTGGTGTGGTCCTAGACCAGGCCTTCCTGGTTGATTAGTCTGGCTGTTGGTGCCACCCTCGATTTGCGGCCTCAAACTGAACTTCCAGAATATTCTGGGTCTGATCAGTGACCTGAAGATGGTAATAAAAGGAGTCGAAATACCTTAAATAAGAAATTCCGTGAGATATCACAAGGAATAAGGAATGTATGTTTCTCAGTGTATATACACTGAGAAGTGTATATCTCTCAATGCATATACCCTCGTGTAGTAGATGGGCTTGTAACCACATTAATCAATAGTGGGAGAAATCATGGTTGACACATCAACATGTGTGGCCCAAGACTGTTCAACATCTTACCAGAAGATATCAGAAACTGCTGGAACAAGTGTAGAAGTCTTCAAGAGGATCAACCAGGCTGTGATGGATATGTGGGGCAGCGTACCACCGGTAGCCACAGCCTGGTTGACCAGGCAAACACTAGACGAGCCTGACCAATGGCCGGGCTTCAGGAGTAGAAAGGCAATAGAAACTCATCAGAGGAATATCCAGAGTAGGAAAACTCTCGGAGCCCGACCATGGGCCAGGCTCGTCTGTTGCTTGCCTGGTCAACCAGGCTGTGGCTACCGGTGGTCCGCTGACCCACATATCCATCACAGCCTGGTTGATCTGACAACATCAGAGAAAATTACACACAGCTGACAGAGGTGAAGACGATAGTGTAAGACAGTAATACAGAAACGTTTTGCCCAGTAATGAGCGAAATGTTGCAGAACTAAAGGACTCTGCATTTGCCTCTTTCGCCAGATGTCTGCTGATAGACAGAAGTGGAAGTAGACAAGTTTCAGTAGACATTACTAGCATACAATTCTTCACAAGATAACGTTTCGCCCAAGGCTGGGCTTTATTAGTGTGGACCGTGCGTGATAAGGCCCAGCCATGGGCGAAATGTTTTGTCAGAAGGATTCTCTGTCACCTGTGTTTTTCCTGGTGTCGGCATTCTGATGTTCTAACAAGTGAATGCGAGAGAAATTTTGCCTCATCTCGAGATGATGCTGAGGGACTGATTGCCTCATCTCGAGATGATACTGAGGGACTGATTGCCTCATCTCGAGATGCTGAGGGACTTATTGCCTCATCTCGAGATGATGCTGAGGGACTGATTGCCTCATCTCGAGATGATGCTGAGGGACTGATTGCCTCATCTCGAGATAATGCTGAGGGACTGATTGCCTCATCTCGAGAGGATGCTGAGGGACTGATTGCCTCATCTCGAGATGATGCTGAGGGACTGATTGCCTCATCTCGAGAGGATGCTGAGGGACTGATTGCCTCATCTCGAGATGATGCTGAGGGACTGATTGCCTCATCTCGAGAGGATGCTGAGGGACTGATTGCCTCATCTCGAGATGATGCTGAGGGACTGATTGCCTCATCTCGAGAGGATGCTGAGGGACTGATTGCCTCATCTCCTGCTGTCTTCATTTTCTACATCTTCAAATAACCTCTGTATTGAACTGATAAGAGCCACTGGTGGGCGAAACGTCTTCAAATAGACACCCAGGTGTTGTCCTTGTTTCTAGTCTGCTTCACAAACCTTTCTCCCCTCCCCTTTATGTTCCCCGTCACCCCCTTAACCCCCTTTCCCCTGCCCCCTTCAGGAGCGCCGCTCTTGAGTCCGGGGTCTTCGGTAAATTGCCAATTCCCTATTATCATGCTCGGTTCTTGTAATTATCGGAGTGCATTTGGAGTTGATAGTGGCAGTGAGATTATTGAAGGTGAGGAGAGATTCACTGTGCATGTGGGGGAGGCAGTAGCGGAGGCAGTGGGGAGGCAGTAGCGGAGGCAGTGGGGAGGCAGTAGCGGAGGCAGTGGGGAGGCAGTAGCGGAGGCAGTGGTGAGGCAGTGGTGAGGCAGTGGCGGAGGCAGTGGGGAGGCAGTAGCGGAGGCAGTGGTGAGGCAGTAGCGAGGCAGTAGCGAGGCAGTGGCGGAGGCAGTGGGGAGGCAGTAGCGGAGGCAGTGGGGAGGCAGTAGCGGAGGCAGTAGCGGAGGCAGTGGGGAAGCAATAGCGGAGGCAGTAGCGGAGGCAGTAGCGGAGGCAGTGGGGAGGCAGTAGCGGAGGCAGTGGGGAGGCAGTAGCGGAGGCAGTAGCGAGGCAGTAGCGGAGGCAGTGGGGAGGCAGTAGCGGAGGCAGTGGGGAGGCAGTAGCGGAGGCAGTGGGGAGGCAGTAGCGGAGGCAGTGGGGAGGCAGTAGCGGAGGCAGTAGCGAGGCAGTAGCGGAGGCAGTAGCGAGGCAGTAGCGAGGCAGTAGCGGAGGCAGTATTGAAGCAGTAGCGGAGGCAGTAGGAAGGCAGTATTGAGGCAGTAGCGGAGGCAGTAGGAAGGCAGCATTGAGGCAGTACCGGAGGCAGTAGGGAGGCAGTAGCGGAGGCAGTAGCGGAGGCAGTAGCGGAGGCAGTAGCGGAGGCAGTAGCGAGGCAGTAGCGAGGCAGTAGCGAGGCAGTATTGAGGGAGTAGCGGAGGCAGTAAGAAGGCAATATTGAGGCATTAGCGGAGGCAGTATTGAAACAGTAGCGGAGGCAGTAGGAAGGCAGTATTGAGGCAGTAGCGGAGGCAGTAGGAAGGCAGCATTGAGGCAGTAGCGGAGGCAGTAGGAAGGCAGTATTGAGGCAGTAGCGGAGGCAGTAGGAAGGCAGCATTGAGGCAGTAGCGGAGGCAGTAGGAAGGCAGTATTGAAGCAGTAGGGAGGCAGTATTGAGGCAGTAGCGGAGGCAGTGGGAAGGCAGTATTGAAGCAGTAGGAAGGCAGTTTGAAGCAGTAGCGGAGGCAGTAGGAAGGCAGTATTGAGGGAGTAGCGGAGGCAGTATTGAGGCAGTAGGAAGGCAGTATTGAGGCAGTAGGAAGGCAGTATTGAGGCAGTAGGAAGGCAGTATTGAGGCAGTAGAAAGGCAGTAGCGGAGGCAGTAGGAAGGCAGTATTGAGGCAGTAGGAAGGCAGTAGTGGAGGCAGTAGGAAGGCAGTATTGAGGCAGTAGAAAGGCAGTAGCGGAGGCAGGAAGGCAGTATTGAGGCAATAGCGGAGGCAGTAGGAAGGCAGTATTGAGGCAGTAGGAAGGCAGTATTGAGGCAGTAGGAAGGCAGTATTGAGGCAGTAGAAAGGCAGTAGCGGAGGCAGTAGGAAGGCAGTAGTGGAGGCAGTAGGAAGGCAGTATTGAGGCAGTAGAAAGGCAGTAGCGGAGGCAGGAAGGCAGTATTGAGGCAGTAGGAAGGCAGTATTGAGGCAGTAGGGAGGTAGTATTGAAGCAGTAGCGGAGGCAGTAGGAAGGCAGTATTGAGGCAGTAGCGGAGGCAGTAGCGGAGGCAGTAGGGAGGCAGAAGCGGGGGCAGGGATCAGACAGGTGTGATTGAGGTGACAGGGGTGAAGACTGTGATATACCTTTGACAGATGTCGAGAGTACTTCCCTTGCAACCCATCCTGAGGCCTGGTTGATGTTTTTGTGTTGACCTCTTGTCAACCAGGCTGTGTGTGCTAGCTACCCGCAAGGCCACGTAACCAGTATGTCCCGCATAATCAAGAATTTGCAAATAGTGATCCAGTTAAACCCGATATCTGCTGGTAGCTGGTTGAAGAGTCGTGGACCTCGGATGTTGACACCGTGTTCTCTTTTTATGCCTGTGGTGTCCCTGATGTTCACTTACTCCACGCATTCTTCCATATATTTCAGTCTAGTAAGCAATTACAGCAGTGTGCAGGTTAGGGATCAGTCCCTCAATTATCTTTGATGTATATATTATTAGGTATCTTTCTCTTCTTAGTTCCAGAGAGTACAGTTCAGAGTCCTGAAGTGTTACCAATAGAAACTTGGTTTAATAGCCCTCGGAGGAGCTAGTTCATGGTATGAAAAATACTCGTGAACTAGATTATGTGGGAACAAGCTTTCGTAAGAAGAGAGGTGTTACAGGGATGTTAGGAAGAAATTTTTTATTCTCCTGATGTTAGGTGACAGGTAGAGGTGATGGATGTAGATGCCTTGCTCAGTTTCAAGAGTAGGTATGATTTGGATATGAAGGCCAAAAATGAGTCCCTCTTGGTAGGTGGTGGTCAGTCTCTCAGTCTTGGTAGGTGGTGGTCAGTCTCTCAGTCTTGGTAGGTGGTGGTCAGTCTCTCAGTCTTGGTAGGTGGTGGTCAGTCCCTCAGTCTTGGTAGGTGGTGGTCAGTCCCTCAGTCTTGGTAGGTGGTGGTCAGTCTCTCAGTCTTGGTAGGTGGTGGTCAGTCTCTCAGTCTTGATAGGTGGTGGTCAGTCCCTCAGTCTTGGTAGGTGGTGGTCAGTCTCTCAGTCTTGGTAGGTGGTGGTCAGTCCCTCAGTCTTGGTAGGTGGTGGTCAGTCTCTCAGTCTTGGTAGGTGGTGGTCAGTCCCTCAGTCTTGGTAGGTGGTGGTCAGTCCCTCAGTCTTGGTAGGTGGTGGTCAGTCCCTCAGTCTTGGTAGGTGGTGGTCAGTCTCTCAGTCTTGGTAGGTGGTGGTCAGTCCCTCAGTCTTGGTAGGTGGTGGTCAGTCCCTCAGTCTTGGTAGGTGGTGGTCAGTCCCTCAGTCTTGGTAGGTGGTGGTCAGTCTCTCAGTCTTGGTAGGTGGTGGTCAGTCCCTCAGTCTTGGTAGGTGGTGGTCAGTCCCTCAGTCTTGGTAGGTGGTGGTCAGTCTCTCAGTCTTGGTAGGTGGTGGTCAGTCCCTCAGTCTTGATAGGTGGTGGTCAGTCCCTCAGTCTTGGTAGGTGGTGGTCAGTCCCTCAGTCTTGGTAGGTGGTGGTCAGTCTCTCAGTCTTGGTAGGTGGTGGTCAGTCCCTCAGTCTTGGTAGGTGGTGGTCAGTCCCTCAGTCTTGGTAGGTGGTGGTCAGTCTCTCAGTCTTGGTAGGTGGTGGTCAGTCCCTCAGTCTTGATAGGTGGTGGTCAGTCCCTCAGTCTTGGTAGGTGGTGGTCAGTCTCTCAGTCTTGGTAGGTGGTGGTCAGTCCCTCAGTCTTGGTAGGTGGTGGTCAGTCTCTCAGTCTTGGTAGGTGGTGGTCAGTCCCTCAGTCTTGGTAGGTGGTGGTCAGTCTCTCAGTCTTGGTAGGTGGTGGTCAGTCTCTCAGTCTTGATAGGTGGTGGTCAGTCCCTCAGTCTTGGTAGGTGGTGGTCAGTCTCTCAGTCTTGGTAGGTGGTGGTCAGTCCCTCAGTCTTGATAGGTGGTGGTCAGTCCCTCAGTCTTGGTAGGTGGTGGTCAGTCTCTCAGTCTTGGTAGGTGGTGGTCAGTCCCTCAGTCTTGGTAGGTGGTGGTCAGTCCCTCAGTCTTGGTAGGTGGTGGTCAGTCCCTCAGTCTTGGTAGGTGGTGGTCAGTCCCTCAGTCTTGGTAGGTGGTGGTCAGTCCCTCAGTCTTGGTAGGTGGTGGTCAGTCTCTCAGTCTTGGTAGGTGGTGGTCAGTCCCTCAGTCTTGGTAGGTGGTGGTCAGTCCCTCAGTCTTGGTAGGTGGTGGTCAGTCCCTCAGTCTTGGTAGGTGGTGGTCAGTCTCTCAGTCTTGGTAGGTGGTGGTCAGTCCCTCAGTCTTGATAGGTGGTGGTCAGTCCCTCAGTCTTGGTAGGTGGTGGTCAGTCTCTCAGTCTTGGTAGGTGGTGGTCAGTCCCTCAGTCTTGGTAGGTGGTGGTCAGTCTCTCAGTCTTGGTAGGTGGTGGTCAGTCCCTCAGTCTTGATAGGTGGTGGTCAGTCCCTCAGTCTTGGTAGGTGGTGGTCAGTCTCTCAGTCTTGGTAGGTGGTGGTCAGTCCCTCAGTCTTGGTAGGTGGTGGTCAGTCTCTCAGTCTTGGTAGGTGGTGGTCAGTCTCTCAGTCTTGATAGGTGGTGGTCAGTCCCTCAGTCTTGGTAGGTGGTGGTCAGTCTCTCAGTCTTGGTAGGTGGTGGTCAGTCCCTCAGTCTTGATAGGTGGTGGTCAGTCCCTCAGTCTTGGTAGGTGGTGGTCAGTCTCTCAGTCTTGGTAGGTGGTGGTCAGTCTCTCAGTCTTGATAGGTGGTGGTCAGTCCCTCAGTCTTGATAGGTGGTGGTCAGTCCCTCAGTCTTGGTAGGTGGTGGTCAGTCCCTCAGTCTTGATAGGTGGTGGTCAGTCCCTCAGTCTTGATAGGTGGTGGTCAGTCCCTCAGTCTTGGTAGGTGGTGGTCAGTCCCTCAGTCTTGATAGGTGGTGGTCAGTCCCTCAGTCTTGATAGGTGGTGGTCAGTCCCTCAGTCTTGATAGGTGGTGGTCAGTCCCTCAGTCTTGATAAGTGGTGGTCAGTCCCTCAGTCTTGATAGGTGGTGGTCAGTCTCTCAGTCTTGGTAGGTGGTGGTCAGTCCCTCAGTCTTGGTAGGTGGTGGTCAGTCTCTCAGTCTTGATAGGTGGTGGTCAGTCTCTCAGTCTTGGTAGGTGGTGGTCAGTCCCTCAGTCTTGGTAGGTGGTGGTCAGTCCCTCAGTCTTGGTAGGTGGTGGCCAGTCCCTCAGTCTTGATAGGTGGTGGTCAGTCTCTCAGTCTTGGTAGGTGGTCAGTCCCTCAGTCTTGGTAGGTGGTGGTCAGTCCCTCAGTCTTGATAGGTGGTGGTCAGTCCCTCAGTCTTGGTAGGTGGTGGTCAGTCCCTGTCTTGATAGGTGGTGGTCAGTCCCTCAGTCTTGATAGGTGGTGGTCAGTCCCTCAGTCTTGGTAGGTGGTGGTCAGTCCCTCAGTCTTGGTAGGTGGTGGTCAGTCCCTCAGTCTTGGTAGGTGGTGGTCAGTCCCTCAGTCTTGGTAGGTGGTGGTCAGTCCCTCAGTCTTGGTAGGTGGTGGTCAGTCCCTCAGTCTTGGTAGGTGGTGGTCAGTCCCTCAGTCTTGGTAGGTGGTGGTCAGTCCCTCAGTCTTGGTAGGTGGTGGTCAGTCCCTCAGTCTTGGTAGGTGGTGGTCAGTCCCTCAGTCTTGGTAGGTGGTGGTCAGTCCCTCAGTCTTGGTAGGTGGTGGTCAGTCCCTCAGTCTTGGTAGGTGGTGGTCAGTCCCTCAGTCTTGGTAGGTGGTGGTCAGTCCCTCAGTCTTGGTAGGTGGTGGTCAGTCTCTCAGTCTTTGTAGGTGGTGGTCAGTCCCTCAGTCTTGGTAGGTGGTGGTCAGTCCCTCAGTCTTGGTAGGTGGTGGTCAGTCCCTCAGTCTTGGTAGGTGGTGGTCAGTCCCTCAGTCTTGGTAGGTGGTGGTCAGTCCCTCAGTCTTGGTAGGTGGTGGTCAGTCCCTCAGTCTTGGTAGGTGGTGGTCAGTCACTCAGTCTTGGTAGATGGTGGTCAGTCCCTCAGTCTTGATAGGTGGTGGTCAGTCCCTCAGTCTTGGTAGGTGGTGGTCAGTCCCTCAGTCTTGGTAGGTGGTGGTCAGTCCCTCAGTCTTGGTAGGTGGTGGTCAGTCCCTCAGTCTTGGTAGGTGGTGGTGAGTCCCTCAGCCTTGGTAGGTGGTGGTCAGTCCCTCAGTCTTGGTAGGTGGTGGTCAGTCCCTCAGTCTTGGTAGGTGGTGGTCAGTCCCTCAGTCTTGATAGGTGGTGGTCAGTCCCTCAGTCTTGGTAGGTGGTGGTCAGTCCCTCAGTCTTGGTAGGTGGTGGTCAGTCTGCCTCAGTCTTGGTAGGTGGTGGTCAGTCTGCCTCAGTCTTGATAGGTGGTGGTCAGTCCCTCAGTCTTGATAAGTGGTACAGTCCCTCAGTCTTGATAAGTGGTACAGTCCCTCAGTCTTGATAAGTGGTACAGTCCCTCAGTCTTGATAAGTGGTACAGTCCCTCAGTCTTGATAAGTGGTACAGTCCCTCAGTCATGGTAGGTGGTGGTCAGTCCCTCAGTCGTGGTAGGTGGTGGTCAGTCCCTCAGTCTTGGTAGGTGGTGGTCAGTCCCTCAGTCTTGGTAGGTGGTGGTCAGTCCCTCAGTCTTGGTAGGTGGTGGTCAGTCTGCCTCAGTCTTGATAGGTGGTGGTCAGTCCCTCAGTCTTGATAAGTGGTGGTCAGTCCCTCAGTCTTGGTAGGTGGTGGTCAGTCTGCCTCAGTCTTGATAGGTGGTGGTCAGTCCCTCAGTCTTGATAAGTGGTGGTCAGTCCCTCAGTCTTGGTAGGTGGTGGTCAGTCTGCCTCAGTCTTGATAGGTGGTGGTCAGTCCCTCAGTCTTGGTAGGTGGTGGTCAGTCTGCCTCAGTCTTGATAGGTGGTGGTCAGTCCCTCAGTCTTGATAGGTGGTACAGTCCCTCAGTCTTGATAGGTGGTGGTCAGTCCCTCAGTCTTGATAGGTGGTACAGTCCCTCAGTCTTGGTAGGTGGTGGTCAGTCCCTCAGTCTTGGTAGGTGGTGGTCAGTCCCTCAGTCTTGATAAGTGGTGGTCAGTCCCTCAGTCTTGGTAGGTGGTCAGTCCCTCAGTCTTGATAAGTGGTGGTCAGTCCCTCAGTCTTGATAGGTGGTACAGTCCCTCAGTCTTGATAGGTGGTACAGTCCCTCAGTCTTGATAGGTGGTGGTCAGTCCCTCAGTCTTGATAGGTGGTACAGTCCCTCAGTCTTGATAGGTGGTGGTCAGTCCCTCAGTCTTGATAGGTGGTACAGTCCCTCAGTCTTGGTAGGTGGTGGTCAGTCCCTCAGTCTTGGTAGGTGGTGGTCAGTCCCTCAGTCTTGATAAGTGGTGGTCAGTCCCTCAGTCTTGGTAGGTGGTCAGTCCCTCAGTCTTGATAAGTGGTGGTCAGTCCCTCAGTCTTGATAAGTGGTCAGTCCCTCAGTCTTGATAAGTGGTCAGTCCCTCAGTCGTGGTAGGTGGTCAGTCCCTCAGTCTTGATAAGTGGTGGTCAGTCCCTCAGTCTTGGTAGGTGGTCAGTCCCTCAGTCTTGATAAGTGGTGGTCAGTCCCTCAGTCTTGGTAGGTGGTCAGTCCCTCAGTCTTGATAAGTGGTGGTCAGTCCCTCAGTCTTGGTAGGTGGTCAGTCCCTCAGTCTTGATAAGTGGTGGTCAGTCCCTCAGTCCCTCAGGATTCTTTCAGGTATACAGAAGTAAGATCAGGGACAAGATAGGCCCACTCAAAAGTTCCTCGGGTCAGCTCACTGACAGTGATAAGGAAATGTGTAGAATTTTTAACACATACTTCCTCTCAGTTTTTACACAGGAGGATACCAGCGATATTCCAGTAATGATAAATTATGTAGAACAGGACGATAATAAACTGTGCACTATTAGGGTCACAAGTGACATGGTCCTTAGGCAAATAGATAAATTAAAACCTAACAAATCCCCAGGCCCTGATGAACTGTATGCAAGGGTTCTAAAGGAATGTAAAGAGGAGCTTAGCACACCTTTGGCTAATCTTTTCAAACTGGCATGGTGCCAGATAAGTGGAAAATGGCAAATGTGATACCTATTTTCAAAACAGGTGACAGGTCCTTAGCTTCGAACTATAGACCAATAAGCCTAACCTCCATAGTGGGAAAATTTATGGAATCAATAATTGCCGAGGCAGTTCGTAGCCACCTTGAAAAGCATAAATTAATCAATGAATCTCAGCATGGTTTTACAAAGGGGCGTTCCTGCCTTACGACTTTATTAACTTTTTTCACTAAGGTAGTTGAGGAGGTAGATCATGGTAATGAATATGATATTGTGTATATGGACTTCAGTAAGGCTTTTGACAGGGTCCCACATCAGAGACTATTGAGGAAAATTAAAGCACATGGAATAGGAGGAGAAATTTTTTCCTGGATAGAGGCATGGTTGACAAATAGGCAGCAGAGAGTTTGCATAAATGGGGAGAAATCAGAGTGGGGAAGCGTTACGAGCGGTGTTCCACAGGGGTCAGTGTTGGGCCCCCTGCTGTTCACAATCTACATAAACGACATAGATGAGGGCATAAAGAGCGACATCGGCAAGTTTGCCGATGACACCAAAATAGGCCGTCGAATTCATTCTGACGAGGTCATTCGAGCACTCCAGGAAGATTTGAATAGACTGATGCAGTGGTCGGAGAAGTGGCAGATGCAGTTTAATATAGACAAATGCAAAGTTCTAAATGTTGGACAGGACAATAACCATGCCACATATAAACTAAATAATGTAGATCTTAATATTACGGATTGCGAAAAAGATTTAGGAGTTCTGGTTAGCAGTAATCTGAAACCAAGACAACAGTGCATAAGTGTTCGCAATAAAGCTAATAGAATCCTTGGCTTCATATCAAGAAGCATAAATAATAGGAGTCCTCAGGTTGTTCTTCAACTCTATACATCCTTGGTTAGGCCTCATTTAGATTATGCTGCACAGTTTTGGTCACCGTAATACAGAATGGATATAAATGCTCTGGAAAATGTACAAAGGAGGATGACAAAGTTGATCCCATGTATCAGAAACCTTCCCTATGAGGATAGACTAAGGGCCCTGAATCTGCACTCTCTAGAAAGACGTAGAATTAGGGGGGATATGATTGAGGTGTATAAATGGAAGACAGGAATAAATAAAGGGGATGTAAATAGTGTGCTGGAAATATCTAGCCTAGACAGGACTCGCAGCAATGGTTTTAAGTTGGAAAAATTCAGATTCAGGAAGGATATAGGAAAGTACTGGTTTGGTAATAGAGTTGTGGATGAGTGGAACAAACTCCCGAGTACAGTTATAGAGGCCAGAACGTTGTGTAGCTTTAAAAATAGGTTGGATAAATACATGAGTAGATGTGGGTGGGTGTGAGTTAGACCTGATAGCTTGTGCTACCAGGTCGGTTGCCGTGTTCCTCCCTTAAGTCAATGTGACCTGACCTGACTAGGTTGGGTGCATTGGCTTAAGCCGGTAGGAGACTTGGACCTGCCTCGCATGGGCCAGTAGGCCTTCTGCAGTGTTCCTTCGTTCTTATGTTCTTATGTTCTTAAATCATTTTATCGTACAAATCACATCTCATTCGACCGACAGTAGTTAAGTTGATCAGGAGCCATGAGTCGACCCCCCTGTAAGCACCAGTGGGCGAGTGCTTGCAGGGGGTCGATTCAGAAGGTCGTAGTTGAAGTCGTCTGACCCGAAATAGAGGTATTTTAAGGCGAGTAGTCTTGAATACGACTGACGTTGCCAGGGTGACTAACAAGAAGGCAATCAGTCCCCTCACCCCCTACCTTCCCCTCACCTCATCCCTACCTTCCCCTCACCTCATCCCTACCTTCCCCTCGCCCTAAAACCCCTCCATTTGTAGTTAACGTAGCTGGTTTCTATTTGTAAGGGGAGCGCTAACCCCATAAGAGCTAAACGGATGAACGTAAAAATGGAGGAGCACTGCAGCAGCCCTACTGGCCCAGACTAGGCACGTCCATCTCTAAATCAACCATTCCCACCCATCCAGATTTAATCCAGAGTCTTGGATTAAGTTCTCTGTCATTGCATGTACACTGACAGGTGTATATATCCCAGTGTGTATACACCGAGAGGTGTATATATATATCCGGGTATAAACACAGAAAAGGCATGTACGTCAGTGTATATGTGATGAGATTTTACATCAATCTGTATTTTAGGTATTAAAGTATTCTTGACTGGTGTTGGGAAGGTCACTAGAAGCCTTAATGATCTCGTTGCCGATAGGATTGAAACCTAAGTAGTCCTATCCTTAAAGAAGCATGAAAGTTGCAGTAACGCGGCTGGAACAAGTAACACGGCTGGAACAGGTAGTAACGCGGCTGGAACAAGGTGGCTGGAATAAGTAACGCGGCTGGAACAAGGTGGCTGGAATAAGTAACGTGGCTGGAACAAGGTGGCTGGAATAAGTAACGTGGCTGGAACAAGGTGGCTGGAATAAGTAACGTGGCTGGAACAAGCAGTAACGTGGCTGTAACTAGTAGTAACGTGCTTGGAACAAGCAGTAACGTGGCTGCTGGAAGAAGGTGGAACAAGCAGTAACGTGGCTGCTGGAAGAAGGTGGTTGGAAGAAGGTGGAACAAGCAGTAACGTGGCTGCTGGAAGAAGGTGGTTGGAAGAAGGTGGAACAAGCAGTAACGTGGCTGGAACAAGCAGTAAGGTGGCTGGAACAAGTAGTAACGTGGCTGGAACAAGTAGTAACGTGGCTGGAACAATCAGTAAGGTGGCTGGAACAAGTAGGAACGTTAATAAATGAACACGATGTAACTGACATTTTATTTTAGCAACGTTTCGCTCACCAGGACAAACTCCTAGAGAGCGAAACGTTGCCGCAATAAAATGTCGCATTAGTTGCATCTGTATCCATATATTTAACATTTAGTCAGCAACTCTACCACACTTAAGACTACTTTAGACAACACTAACTCATCAGTTCTGGTCTCAGTTTTATAACACGTAAGAAACAGCACTGTCTTACCATTAAGAACCACTACTTCGAAGTCTCTCTCGTTCTTACTAATCTTCTGTCTTACCATTAACAGCAACTGCTTCGGAGTCTCTCTCGTTCTTACTAATCTTCTGTCTTACCATTAACAGCAACTGCTTCGGAGTCTCTCTCGTTCTTACTAATCTTCTGTCTTACCATTAACAGCAACTGCTTCGAAGTCTCTCTCGTTCTTACTAATCTTCCTTCTGTCTTACCATTAACAGCAACTGCTTCGGAGTCTCTCTCGTTCTTACTAATCTTCTGTCTTACCATTAACAGCAACTGCTTCGAAGTCTCTCGCGTTCTTACTAATCTTCCTTCTGTCACACTTCGCTAACATCGTCTTTAACTTCTTAAGTGTTGGTCTTGCCTTTGGCAGTTCATCAGGTCTTCGTCAGAGCCTTGATGTAATTACCTCTTTTGAGTCCTGTCGACAGTCTTACTCTCAGGAGTATCACTGACTTGTCCCTCCTTCGTGATGTTGACATTCCTGACTGTGATGTCAGATCAAGAGTATCCCTGACTCGTCTTTCTTTGGTGGTGTTGACATTCCTGACTGTGATGGCAGATTTAGCTAAAATTCGTAAATTATCACACTTTTAATACAAACTGCTGCGTCAGTTACGTTTTATTTGGAAAGTAACCCAAAGGACAGTTAGGAAATATAATAGTCAGTGAGTGGAACAGTCTGCCTAGTAGGGTCATTGAAGCTAAAACCTTGGGTAACTTCAGATATAGGTTAGATAAATACACGAGTGTGAGGGATGGGACTTACACACGAATTAATAGGGTTGGGTAGCACTGAGAATTGGTTGGGCTAATATTTTTGCTAGTGGGTTTGGGTTTGAGAAGGACCTGCCTAGTATTGGCCAGTAGCTTGCAGGGATGATAAGAGACATAGGCAACATTTATTCATCTTTATTCCGAAACGCTTCGCCTACACAGTAGGCTTCTTCAGTCGAGTACAGAAAGTAGGAAGGAGCAGTAGAAATGTGAAGACGATATAATCAGTCCATCACTTCCTACAAGTGATGGACTGAACACATCGATTCCAGGCAAAGGGACTGATTACCTCAAACTACTCCTCTCCTTATACCTTCCTGCTTTATATTGGACTGATGAAGCCACTGTGTGGCGAAGCGTTTCTTCGGTAAAGATTCCCATATGTTGCATAAGTGTCTCAATTCTTGTAAAGTAAAAGGACACAAGAAGAATGGTGAAGACCAGAAGGAAGTTCAGTAGGCCTGCTGCAGTGCTCCTCCTTTCTTATGTTAAGATAAAATCAGCGCCTTCCTTGTCGCTATCAGCTTGTCCTGACTTCTCTCTTATTTTCATGATATATATCCTTCTGACACAGGTAATTCAGTACTTGTCATTAATCTCGAGAATTACCTGCAAAATTTAAGTCGTTGTTCACAAACGTACCTAAAGTCCTCTTGTTTCCAACCCTCTTGATCACATCAAGAGAACTTTCATCCTTAAACTTCGTTCACCAATCTGCGTCTACCTGACTTTAATCTCGTTAAACGTTTACGTCGTACCTGTCTGACTCTGTCTTACTTTCAGGGTCTTCCTATTTCCTCTGCTCCACATTATTTCTTCGACAGGATCACTCTCCCATTGCCATGCTTCAGCTTCATATCGTTCCAGACCATGGTGGTGAACTCTTCTCCAGGCTGAGGGACTGACCATCTTGTTCCAGACCATGGTGGTGAACTCTTCTCCAGACTGAGGGACTGACCACCTTGTTCCAGACCATGGAGCTGAACTCTTCTCCAGGCTGAGGGACTGACCACCTTGTTCCAGACCATGGAGCTGAACTCTTCTCCAGGCTGAGGGACTGACCACCTTGTTCCAGACCATGGTGGTGAACTCTTCTCCAGGCTGAGGGACTGACCACCTTGTTCCAGACCATGGAGCTGAACTCTTCTCCAGGCTGAGGGACTGACCATCTTGTTCCAGACCATGGAACTGAACTCTTCTCCAGGCTGAGGGACTGACCACCTTGTTCCAGACCATGGAGCTGAACTCTTCTCCAGGCTGAGGGACTAACCACCTTGTTCCAGATCATGAAGGCAGCCAGGGGCCTATTGGTAATTCCTCTTATGCATGGTGGGAGGCTGTTGAGCACTCTTGGGCCCCGGACACTTGTGAGGTTTTCCCCTACTTTTTATTGGGGGTATTTTACATCGCCTGCTCCGTCTTTTACTTTCGTAGGGAGTGATTTCTGTGTGCAGATTTGAGACCATTCCTTCCAAGATTTTCCAAGCTTTCCCAGTAGTTAAGGTGTTTGATGGAACTTACAAGTGCAGTAAAGGTTCTCTGGACACTCTCTAGATCTGCAATTTCACCTGCCTTGAACGGAGATGTGAATGTACAGCAGTATTCCAGCCTAGAGAGAACAAATGATTTGAAAAGGATCATCATTGGCTTAGTTTGAACGTTCTCATTATCCATTCTATAATTTTCTTTGCAGTTGTGATCGTAGCAATGTTGTGATCCTTGAAAGTGAGATCCTCAGACATTACCACTCCCAGGTCCCTCACATTATTTCCCCACCTGTTGCGGTGTTCCTCCATTGTTGTCTTTGGTCTCTGGCTCCATAACTAGAGTTTCTTCTAAGGCCTTTGTTGATGTCCTTAACAGTCTTGGAGATAAATGGTATAAAACACCAGGACTGAGGAAGCCAGTAGTGGCTTCCGAGACTGAGGAAGCCAGTAGTGGCTTCCAGGACTTAGGAAGCCAGTAGTGGCTTCCAGGACTTAGGAAGCCAGTAGTGGCTTCCAGGACTGAGGAATCCAGTACGGGCTTCCAGTACTGAAGAAGCCAGTAGTGGCTTCCAGGACTGAAGAAGCCAGTAGTGGCTTCCAGGACTGAAGAAGCCAGTAGTGGCTTCCAGGACTGAAGAAGCCAGTAGTGGTTTCCAGGACTGAGGAAGCCAGTAGTGGCTTCCAGGACTGAGGAAGCCAGTAGTGGCTTCCAGGACTGAGGAAGCCAGTAGTGGCTTCCAGGACTGAGGAAGCCAGTAGTGGCTTCCAGGACTGAAGAAGCCAGTAGTGGCTTCCAGGACTGAAGAAGCCAGTAGTGGCTTCCAGGACTGAAGAAGCCAGTAGTGGCTTCCAGGACTGAAGAAGCCAGTAGTGGCTTCCAGGACTGAAGAAGCCAGTAGTGGCTTCCAGGACTGAAGAAGCCAGTAGTGGCTTCCGGGACTGAGGAAGCCAGTAGTGGCTTCCGGGACTGAGGAAGCCAGTAGTGGACTGATTACCTCAAACTCCTTCTGGTCTTCACCAGTTTTCTCTGTATAGGACTGATGAAGCCACTGTGGGGCGAAACGTTTCTTCAATAAAGATACCCAAGTGTTGTACATGTGTCTAATTTATAAACTTGTCGGTTCTCTGTCCCATTAGTCTACACAAGTTCCTTCTCACTGCCTGTCTACTCTTTCTCTTTCCTTTGATATATTTCATCTAACCACGGGACGGGTGGGGGTTAAACTCTAGTCCAGCAGCACCAGATGAGCCTGGCCCATGGTCGGGCTCCGAGAGTAGAGAGCCTCTCTAAACTCATCAAAGGTAGAGAGTCCTGTGAGGCCAGTGCGTTAACTACTGGGCCAGCTGGCTCTAACCACTGGCCGTTGAGTTTTAAGGCTCACTTGCCGTGAGTTCAAACCCCTCCCCGTTCCGTGGCTTGTTTGCTATCGTGCTAATGAATATCACTGATATATAGTAATAAAATGGTCTTGCAATAGGTAAATCAGTAAATGTAAAGGGACCAAGACTCTTCAGCAGGTATCTCGTAGTTATCTTCAAGATGCAACTTGATAAGATCCTCAAGTTAGTTTCTGCTTATCAATCAGGTTGTGGTTGCCTACGTTGGGTTGCGTGCTGTTAGCACCAGCAGCCTGGTTGATCGGCTCATCAAGCAGGAGGCTTGGTCTGGCACCGTCTGTATGTGTATACTCGCTTATTTGTGGTAGCAGGGTCGAGTAACTGCTCTTTGCACCACCTCTACGCTGGTCGCTATTAGCTGTGTGTGTGTGTGTGTGTGTGTGTGCGTGTGTGCGTGTGCGTGTGCGTGTGTGTGCGTGAAAATATCCTCGGGGATTTGTCGAGAGTGAAAAATCCTCTTCAGAGGATTAAGCAGATTGGTTGATAATGTGTTTTCATTTTGGATGCTGGTCTCCAAGGCTCTTTGTTCCGTGTTGGTGGGAGAGGAGACACACACACACACACACACACACACACACACACACACACACACACACACACACACACACACATCGATGCCTCTGTTTCCACCCCCCGCACCACAGTTACAGTATTAGAACAGAAGTTGAAGGTTTGGTATACAAATGCAGATGGATTAACGAATAAACATGAGGAATGGCAAGAAAGAATCAATGAGAAGTCCCCAGACATCCTAGCAGTTACAGAAACAAAACTCACTGAGACAACAGTTGCAATCTTCCCACCAGGATACCAGATCATGAGGAAAGATAGAAGGGGCAGAGGGGAAGGTGGGGTTGCTCTGCTCGTAAAAAACAGATGGAAATTCGAGAAAATGGAAGGCATAGATGAGACGGGAGAAAGAGACTACATAGTAGGTACACTTCAGTCTGGGGAACACAAGGTGGTCATTGCAGTGATGTATAATCCACCACAGAACTGCAGGAGGCCAAGAGAGGAATATGAAGAGAGCAACAGAGCAGTGGTGGACACACTTGCTGAGGTGGCAAGAAGAGCTCACTCCAGCAGAGCAAAGTTGCTGGTTATGGGGGATTTCAACCACAGGGAGATTGGCTGGGAAAACCTGGAGCCACATGGGGGTCCCAAAACATGGAGAGCCAAGATGATGGACGTGGTGCTGGAAAACCTCATGCACCAACATGTTAAGGACACTACCAGAGTGAGAGGGGAGGATGAACCAGCAAGATTGGACCTTGTGTTCACCCTGGGCAGTTCAGACATTGAGGACATCAGGTATGAGAGTCCCCTAGGAGCTAGCGACCACGTGGTTCTGTGCTTTGAATACATAGTAGAGCTGCAAGTGGAGAGAATAACAGGAGTTGAATGGGAAAAGCCTGACTATAAAAGAGGAGACTACACAGGGTTGAAGAACTTCCTGCGGGAGGTCCAGTGGGACAGAAAGGGCTGTGGGAAGACAGCACAGAAGGGAACATCAAGAGGGAATATACCAACAAGTGTTGGATGACATACGAACAACCGAGGAGGAGGTGAAGAAGCTTTGATACCTCAAAGGCGATGGGACCGGACAACATCTCCCCATGGGTCCTTAGAGAAGGAGCAGAGATGCTGTGTGTGCCTCTAACCACAATCTTCGACACATCCCTTGAAACTGGGCAATTAACTGAAAAATGGAAGACAGCAAATGTAGCCCCCATATTTAAGAAAGGAAACAGAAACGAGGCGCTAAACTACAGACCTGTGTCTCTGACATGTATTGTGTGCAAAGTCATGGAGAAGATTATCAGGAGGAGAGTGGTGGAACACCTGGAACGGAACAAGATTATAAATGAAAACCAGCATGGGTTCATGGAAGGCAAATCTTGTATCACAAACCTCCTGGAGTTTTATGACAAGGTAACAGAAGTAAGACACGAGAGAGAGGGGTGGGTTGATTGCGTTTTCCTAAACTGCAGGAAGGCCTTTGACACAGTTCCCCACAAGAGATTAGTGCAGAAGCTGAAGGATCAGGCGCATGTAACAGGGTGGGCACTGCAATGGATCAGGGAATACCTGACAGGGAGGCAGCAACGAGTCATGGTACGTGAAGAGGTATCACAGTTGGCGCCTGTGACGAGCGGGGTCCCACAGGGGTCAATTCTAGGACCAGTGCTATTTTTGATATGTGCGAGCGACATGATGGAAGGAATAGACTCTGAAGTGTCCCTATTCGCAGATGATGTGAAGTTGATGAGAAGAATTAAATCGGATGAGGATGAGGCAGGACTGCAGAGAGACCTGGACAGGCTGGACATGTGGTCCAGAAACTGGCTTCTCGAATTCAATCCTGCCAAATGCAAAGTCATGAAGATTGGGAAGGGGCAAAGAAGACCGCAGACGGAGTATAGGCTAGGTGGACAAAGACTACAGACCTCACTCGGGGAGAAAGACCTCGGGGTGACCATAACACCGAGCACGTCACCAGAGGCACACATCAACCAAATAACTGCTGCAGCATACGGGCGCCTGGCAAACCTGAGAATAGCGTTCCGATACCTTAATAAGGAATCGTTCAAGACACTGTACACTGTGTATATTAGGCCCATACTGGAGTATGCAGCACCAATCTGGAACCCACACCTGGTCAAGCACGTCAAGAAGTTACAGAAAGTACAAAGGTTTGCAACAAGGCTAGTCCCAGAGCTCAGGGGAATGTCGTACGAGGAAAGGTTGAGGGAAATCGGACTGACGACACTGGAGGACAGAAGGGTCAGGGGAGACATGATAACGACATACAAGATACTGCGGGGAATAGACAAGGTGGACAGAGATAGGATGTTCCAGAGAGGGGACACAGGAACAAGGGGTCACAACTGGAAGCTGAAGACTCAGACGAGTCACAGGGACGTTAGGAAGTATTTCTTCAGTCATAGAGTTGTCAGTAAGTGGAATAGCCTAGTAAGTGAAGTAGTGGAGGCAGGAACCATACATAGTTTTAAGAAGAGGTATGATAAAGCTCAGGAAGCAGAGAGAGAGAGGACCTAGTAGCAATCAGTGAAGAGGCGGGGCCAGGAGCTGAATCTCGACCCCTGCAACCACAATTAGGTGAGTACACACACACACACTAAACGCGAACAAGCGATACAAGATGCAGAACAAATATGGGGGAGTTGAATGATAGCTCTAGGCCCTTCGTGCTGCAGTCAACACACCAGGAGCTTCTGGTGTTACAGACATTAGTGGGAAGTCCAGGTAGAGTCGTTCCCTTGAGCGAGTCTACCTGGACTTCCTACTCATTTCTGCAACATTGCAAGCTCCTGGAAGATGTGCTGATTGCAACACGAAAGGCCTAGAGCTATAGTTTAACAAGCTGCTAGTGAGTACTGCCCTTCACCTGTACGTTGTAAGTACAGACTCGCACACACAATTGGACCCACCACACAATTGGAATCATCAGCTGTTACGAGTACGAGATGCGCTATATTTTCGACCCCCTCCCTCTCTCCTCTCCCACTCATCCCCCTCATCCACTCATCCCCCTCTCCCCTCCCCCCCGTGTGGACGTAAACACGGCACAAGCACCTGGATTCCTCACGGGGCTACAGATGAAACACGTAAATTAATCGCCGCCGTCAGAAGCTGCAATTCTCCCGGCGTACCTTTTTTTTGGGCACTTCCGGCATCCATCTTGGTCCGGCCCGTTTTCGCTTTCTGGATTTTTGTATATATGTATTTTTGGGTTGTATTGAATGTGTTATTGTTGTTGTTGTTAGTGGTGGTGATTTACTAGGTGTTGTCAGAGTCAGTGAGGGGAAAGAGGGTGGGTGAGGGGAAAGAGGGGGAGTAGAGAAAGAGGGAGAGGGGAAAGAGGGTGGGTGAGGGGATAGAGGGGGAGTAGAGAAAGAGGGAGAGGGGAAAGAGGGTGGGTGAGGGGATAGAGGGGGAGTAGAGAAAGAGGGAGAGGGGAAAGAGGGTGGGTGAGGGGATAGAGGGGGAGTAGAGAAAGAGGGAGAGGGGAAAGAGGGTGGGTGAGGGGATAGAGGGAGAGAGGAAAGAATGTGGGTGAGGGGATAGAGGGGGAGTAGAGAAAGAGGGAGAGGGGAAAGAGTGTGGGTGAGGGGATAGAGGGTGGGTGAGGGGATAGAGGGGGAGTAGAGAAAGAGGGAGGGAGAGAGGAAAGAGTGTGGGTGAGGGGATAGAGGGGGAGTAGAGAAAGAGGGAGAGGGGAAAGAGGGTGGGTGAGGGGATAGAGGGGGAGTAGAGAAAGAGGGAAGGAGAGGGGATAAAGGGGGAGTAGAGAAAGAGGGAAGGAGAGGGGAAAGAGGATGGGTGAGGGGATAGAGGGGGAGTAGAGAAAGAGGGAGAGGGGAAAGAGGATGGGTGAGGGGATAAAGTGGGAGTAGAGAAAGAGGGAGACGGCAAAGAGGGTGGTGAGGGGATAGAGGGGAAGAGCGAGGGAGGGTAAGGGGAAAGAGGGAGAGGGGATAGAGGCGAGTGAGAGGAAGAGGGAGAGGAGAGAGAATAGAGGGAGAGGGGAAATTTTAGACAGTAAGATGGATGGTAATGATTGTGTGTGTGTGTACTCACCTATTTGTGGTTGCAGGGGTCGAGACTCGGCTCCTGGCCCCGCCTCTTCACTAATCGCCACTAGGTCCACCCTCTCCCTGCTCCATGAGCTTTATCATACCCCATCGTAAAGCTATGTATGGATCCTGCACCCACTACCTCACTTTCCAGACTATTCCACTTCCTGCAACTCTGTGACTGAAGAAATACTTCCTAACATGTGGGGGGGGGGACACACACACAACACACACACACACACACACCCACCCCCCCACACACACACAATCACACACACACACACACACACACATACACACACAACACACACACACACACACACACACACACACACACACACACACACACACACACAACACAACACACACACACACACACACACACACACACACACACACACACACACACACACAACACACACACACACACAACACACACACACACACACACACACACACACACACACACACACACACACACACACACACACACACAACACACACACACACACACACACACACACACACAACACACACACACACACAACACACACACACACACAACACACACACACACACAACACACACAACACACACACACACACAAAACACACACACACACACACACACACACACACACACACACACACACACACACACACACAAGTACCTGACATCTTAAAAAGTCAGTACCTGACATCTTATGAAGTCAGTACCTGACATCTTAAGTCAGTACCCGACATCTTAAGAAGTCAGTACCTGACATCTTGAGAAGTCAGTACCTGACATCTTAAGAAGTCAGTACCTGACATCTTGAGAAGTCAGTACCTGACATCTTAAGAAGTCAGTACCTGACATCTTAAGAAGTCAGTACCTGACATCTTAAGAAGTCAGTACCTGACATCTTAAGAAGTCAGTACCTGACATCTTGAGAAGTCAGTACCTGACATCTTGAGAAGTCAGTACCTGACATCTTAAGAAGTCAGTACCTGACATCTTAAGAAGTCAGTACCTGACATCTTAACAGGTAGAACTTTTACCTCAACAAAGTTCTACTCTTGGTTATAACTTTGATAAAGTTGTGTGTTGTCGTATATCTTGCTAACTTACGAGGGTGTTGAAGAGTCTTGGTCCCTTCACACTTATAGGCAACCCTGTCTGTGGAGGTATTTTTACTGTCTCCCTCTACTCTCCCTCTCCTCCATTAATCTCCCTCTCCCCATTACTCTCCCTCTCCTCCATTACTCTCCCTCTCCCTCATTACTCTCCCTCTCCCTCATTAATCTCCCTCTCCCTCATTACTTTCCCTCATTACTCTCCCTCTCCCCCATTACTCTCCCTCTCCCCCAATACTCTCCCTCTCCCTCATTACTCTCCCTCTCCCCATTACTCTCCCTCTCCCCCAATACTCTCCCTCTCCCCCATTACTCTCCCTCTCCCCCAATACTCTCCCTCTCCCTCATTACTCTCCCTTTCCCCATTATTCTCTAGTCATTATTTTCCATTTCCCACATTACTCTCCCTCTCCCCCATTACTCTCCCTGTCCCCATTACTCTCCCTGTCCCCATTACTCTCCCTCTCCCTCATTACTCTCCCTCTCCCCCATTACTCTCCCTCTCCCCCAATACTCTCCCTCTCCCCCATTACTCTCCCTCTCCCCCATTACTCTCCCTGTCCCCATTACTCTCCCTGTCCCCTGACTTACTCTCCCTCTCCCCATTGCTCTCCCTCTCCTCATTACTCTCCTCATTCTCTCCCTCTCCCCCATTACTCTCCCTCTCCTCCATTACTCTCCCTCTCCCCCATTACTCTCCCTCTCCCTCATTACTCTCCCTCATTACTCTCCCTCTCCTCCATTACTCTCCCTCTCCCCCATTACTCTCCCTCTCCCTCATTACTCTCCCTCATTACTCTCCCTCTCCCTCATTACTCTCCCTCATTACTCTCCCTCTCCTCCATTACTCTCCCTCTCCCCATTACTCTCTAGTCATTATTTTCCATTTCCCTCATTACTCTCCCTCTCCCCATTACTCTCCCACCATTAGCGTTATTTTTCACCCATACTCTCTCATGTACCCCTTTGGTATCTATAAATCTTTGCCTCTCTCTCTCTCTCTCTCCCTCTCCCTCTCCCTCTCTCTCTCTCTCTCTCTCTCTCTCTCTCTCTCTCTCTCTCTCTCTCTCTCTCTCTCTCTCTCTCTCTCTCTCTCTCTCTCTTTCTCTCTCTCTCAAAATAAAGCACAGATGCAGGATTAAAAGGAAGAGGAACAAGAAAGAAGAGACAGTGAGAGAGGAAAGTAAATATAAATGGAAATATGGACTGCGAAAGAAGAGAAAGGTGGAGAAGGGAGAGAGGAAAGGGAACAGGTAGAGAAAAGTGAAAGAAAGAGGAACAGGTGAGAGAAGGGAAGAGGAAGGAGAAGGGAAGAGAAGGGAGAGAGGGAGGGAGTATACCAGGATGGTGTGAGGTATACACCTTCTGGTGTTGGTAGTGATGTGTGATACCCCAACGTGTTTAGCGCTTCCATCATGACTGTAATAGTCTTAGTTTGACAACAGGAACAACAACACTGGTCTGCTATACCATCTCTTAATTTCATTCGATGTTTTGATCATTCGATGTTTTGATCATTCGATGTTTTGATCATTCAGTGTTCCTTCCTCCTCGTAGACTTGCGTCTTCCCCTCGTAGACTTGCGTCTTCTCCTCGTAGACTTGCATCTTCCCCTCGTAGACTTGCATCTTCTCCTCGTAGACTTGCGTCTTCCCCTCGTAGACTTGCGTCTTCTCCTCGTAGACTTGCATCTTCTCCTCGTAGACTTGCGTCTTCTCCTCGTAGACTTGCGTCTTCTCCTCGTAGACTTGCGTCTTCTCCTCGTAGACTTGCGTCTTCTCCTCGTAGACTTGCATCTTCCCCTCGTAGACTTGCATCTTCTCCTCGTAGACTTGCATCTTCCCCTCGTAGACTTGCGTCTTCTCCTCGTAGACTTGCATCTTCCCCTCGTAGACTTGCATCTTCTCCTCGTAGACTTGCGTCTTCTCCTCGTAGACTTGCATCTTCCCCTCGTAGACTTGCATCTTCTCCTCGTAGACTTGCGTCTTCTCCTCGTAGACTTGCATCTTCTCCTCGTAGACTTGCATCTTCCCCTCGTAGACTTGCATCTTCTCCTCGTAGACTTGCGTCTTCTCCTCGTAGACTTGCGTCTTCTCCTCGTAGACTTGCATCTTCCCCTCGTAGACTTGCATCTTCCCCTCGTAGACTTGCATCTTCCCCTCGTAGACTTGCATCTTCCCCTCGTAGACTTGCATCTTCCCCTCGTAGACTTGCATCTTCCCCTCGTAGACTTGCATCTTCCCCTCGTAGACTTGCATCTTCCCCTCGTAGACTTGCATCTTCCCCTCGTAGACTTGCATCTTCCCCTCGTAGACTTGCATCTTCCCCTCGTAGACTTGCATCTTCCCCTCGTAGACTTGCGTCTTCAATTTGTTAGTTCATAAATTCTGTATTAGCTGTCTTCATCAGCCCCTGCATATGTTTTTGTCTGTCAGTGTGACTGTCAGTCCTCTCAGCTGACTTAATTATAATCTTACAGGACAAGTAGTCTTGTCTTACTTGGTTAGTTCTTTGTTTTACTTCCTACATTGTTTGTGTTGCTGCTTGTGTTTCTTGAGTAATACACAGTAGTGATCAGTCTAGATACTACTAATACTAATACTGCTACTACTACTACTGCTGCTGCTGCTGCTGCTGCTGGCGGCTACTGCTGCTACTAACTAGCAGCAGGCTACAGCTGCAGCTACTGCGTACTGCTGCGGTACTACTAGCTGCTAGCTGAGCGGAGCAGCTAGCTGCAAGCTGGCGGCGGCAGCGGCGGCTGGCTAGCTGCTGCGGCAGCTGCTACTGCTGGCTACAGCCGGCGGCGGCAACGCTGCAAGCTGCAACAGCTGCGGCAAGCTGGCAAGCGCTGCTGCTGCTGCAAGCTGCAGCTGCTGCTGCAACAACAGCGGCGGCAAGCTGGCGGCTGGCCCGCTGCTGCTGGCAGCGGCTGCTGCAGCAGCGGCAGCAGCAGCGGCAGGCAGCAGCGGCAGCAGGCAAGCTGCGGCACGCTGCTGCTGCTGCCAGCAGAGCAGCAGCGGCAGGCGGCTGCTGCTGCAGCTTAGGCAACAGCTGCAGCAAGCAGCTGGCAGCGGCGGCGGCAGCGGCAAGCGCTGCTGCTGCTGCTGCTGCGCGCAGCAGCGCAGCTGCTGCTGGCTGCTGCTGCTGGCTAAGCAGCTGCTGCCTGCGGCGGCTGCTGCTGCTTGAACTGCTGCTGTTCTGCAGCTGGCAACGCTGCAGCCGCTGTAGCGCAAGCGCGCAAGCAGCCAGCTGCTGCTGCTGCAAGCAGCAGCGGCGGCAGCGCTAGCCTTAGCAAGCTGCTGCTGCTGCGGCACGGCAGCAAGCTGCTGCAGCGCTGCTGCAGCAGCTGCGGCGCTGCTGCTGCTAGCGGCGCAGCAGCTGCGGCAAGCTGCTGCTGCTGCTAACTGCAGCTGCTGCTGCTGCAGCAAGCGCGGCTGCTGCTGCAAGCGCTGCTGCTGCTGCAGCATAATAATAATAATAATAATTCTACCAGTACATGATACAACTTCTACAGACCATAGCTCACAGCAGTGACATACTGTATAGAAAGTTCCTGGTTATGCAGAGCATTTCCCACAACTTAGGTTAATTTTGCCCCCAGGGATGCGACCCACACCAGCTGGCTAACATCCAGGTACCTACTTACTGCTAGGTGAACAGGGACAGCAGGTGTCTTTTAAGGAAACACGCCCAGTGTTTCCACCGTACCGGGAATCGAACCACGGACACTCAGTGTGTGAGCTGAGTGCGCTACCAACCCATCTATGACTAGCAGTTCTTTTCCAGAAGTTAGCCTCAGTGTGGACTGACAAGTTCCCTGCTGTCTCTCTGTCCCATGTACTTCCATGTATCACCATGTACTACCATGTATCACCATGTACTACCATGTACTACCATGTACTACCATGTATCACCATGTACTACCATGCATTCTTGTGTTCTGTGGTTTATTGTAAATAAACAAGGGATTGTATAGTTAGGAAGTGGAGTGTATTGGATGTGGAAGCAGTCTCCGTACATAGCTTTAAGAACAGGTATAACAGGGATCCAGGAGATTAAGAACGGGATGACAGGGATCCAGGAGAAACAGGGTGGCAAGGGTTCCAGGAGTCTGGAACCAGGAGTCCAGGAAGCATTAAGTTAAACAGACCCAGGTAGGACTTTACTCCTGTTTCCAGTGTCTCAGGAGGCTTGAACTCTAACCGCCCTTCCTACTGCACTGTATTACTGGGGTCTGGCCTTGCATATCTAGTCTTGAAGCTGTGTGTTGAACCTTCGTCTCTCTCTTTTTTTAGTTAACGTGAGACTAAAGAATTGGTGCCTGACAGACTATATTTCAGCTGTGGGTGTGAATGTATGTTTTCACGTGTGGGTGTCAGGGCTAAATGTGGGTGTACTGCAGGTGTGGGTGTACTCCAGGTGTGGGTGTACTCCAGGTGTGGGTGTAGGGGGGGTAAACGCCAGGTATGAGAACCTGAAGATAGATTGATGACTGTGGCTTTAGACTGTCATTTATTGTTAATGATTGTGTGTGTGTGTGTGTGTGTGTGTGTGTGTGTGTGTGTGTGTGTGTATGTGTTGTATGTAGAGTCCATGTGTGTGTAGTGGAGTGAGTACAACTACCAATTACATCATGAGTACTGCTATACATCACTTGTACTACTCTAGCCCCTACGTTACTACTACTAGTAACACCTCAACACCTGTCATGTACAGTAGTCTGCATATTCATTGGGACAGTGGTGAAATAAGACATGGGAAGTTAATGTTAATTTGAAAAATACACGACAATGATATAATTGATTTAATAAGAGATATAAGTACCTTTGCTTTTATAAGCATTGCTACACTTGTTATAGAACTGACCGATGTTGAACACGTTTTAACAAGTTCTTCGTGTTTCCAGGTCCCAATACAGCAACAATTAGTTTCTCCATAGTTGATCAGTCCTGTTTCGCGATCCTGCGTTTCGTTATTGTCCATCGGTTTTCAATTGGGCTGAGGTCAGGAGAGTTTTCTGGATGATTTGGAACGCTTAGCCCACCCTCTTCGAGGAATGTCAGCATTTTCTGGACGTGTGGCATGGAGCAAGACACTGCTGGAAAATGCCGTCTCCATCAGGATCTTGCGCCATAGCATTTTCTGGACGTGTGGCATGGAGCAAGACACTGCTGGAAAATGCCGTCTCCATCAGGATCTTGCGCCATAGCATTTTCTGGACGTGTGGCATGGAGCAAGACACTGCTGGAAAATGCCTTCTCCATCAGGATCTTCCGCCATGCCACACTTCCAGAAAGGAAATGAGTTGCCAGGATTGCCTTGTATTTGTCACTGTTCACCGTTCTCAACAATAACAAGCCGTCCAGGGCCTTTAGCAGTAAAATTATCCCAAAACATCTTGGGTGTTTTGGCGTTTGTTAAATGTGTCCATTTCAAAGAGGTTCGCCTTTGCTCCGTCTTTCTACCACTGATCTGTACCCATGTACTTCAGAATGCGCCTCTTCTGAAATTATAACATTTCTCCAGTCATCTGTCGTCCATCCCTGATGATCGAGTGCCCACCACAGCCGTCGGTGGGCACTCGATCGGTAACTTTCTCTTTACCGGCTTTCTGGCAGTTCTGTCAACTTCAAGGAGCCTTCGTTGAACAGTCCAAGAATCAACATTTACGGAGCTGAAACCAAATATCTCTGTAGATCTTTGCTGGTTTTCTTGGGATCCTTCACACTTAGGATAACCTAGTCATCATGAGATGTTGTCTTGTGTTTTCTTCCACATCTTCCTGGACGCAGCGCTCCACAGTCACCAGTGTCGTCAGCTCTCTTCAGAATCCCACCAACACTTGACTTTGCTAGGCTTAAATTTTCGGCGATCTGTCTGATACTCAACTTATCATGTTTTTTTAAGAGTTATAATACTTGCACATTTCCTAGGTGTAAGATCCATCATGAATTGCAGCAGTGATCATGAGTTGAAGGGAAGAATTTAGTGAAACCACAGTCACTCACGGAGCACACTTGCAGAAATAGCATTACAGAACAGCAGCTGTTGTAGCACTGACGAGAGTCGCAGGGTGGATAGTTGCCAGAAGTTGGTAGCAAACTCTTCTAAAAAGAACCCAAACAACACTAACCCAGAGACTGACATATTACGAACTAATCACAAAATTTACTCCTGTCCCAATTGGTGCGTCAGTCAGAATGATACATCATAATTTACGCTGGAAAATACACGAGGGACTGTTCCCAAATCTACACACTGGAATCACTCCCTACGAGAACAAGAGGCTTGGCAGACGGTGCAGAATACCCCCAATTAAAAGCAGGGATACCATAAATATACTAAGAGATAACTTAGTAAGTGCAAAGGGACCAAGTCTTCTCAATACCTGTAACTGTCTTCAAGACCTCTAGCTTTTTTCAAGACCCCTAGTTGGTTTCAAGGCCCCTAGCTGGTTTCAAGACCCCCTAGCTGGTTTCAAGACCCCCTAGCTGGTTTCAAGATCCCCTAACTGTCTTCAACATCGTCTGACTGTCTCCAAGAGTTGTCTTCAAGAGAGATCTTGATAAGTTCCTCTAGTTCCTGATCAGCCAGGCTGTGGTGCATACGTTGAATGCTGCTAACACCATCAGTGTACCTGATGTAACCGTGGGGAAATGTGTACTCAACTAACTCGTGGTTGAATATCAAATGGTATACGATACCGACAGGTTGGTAGATAAGACACATAGGCATCATTATTCCGAAACATTTCGCCTACACAGTAGGCTTCTTCAGTCGAGTACAGAAAGTAGGCAGGAGCAGTAGAGATGAGAAGACGATGTAATCAGTCCATCACCCTTGAGGTCGTAGATTTGAGGTTGTCAGTCCCTCACCCTGGAGAAGTTCAGTTCCAAAGTCTGGAACTAACTGAAGGTCAAGCGACAGTGTTGAGACTTAAATACTGTGGGAAGGTGAGGTGCAGACTAGTAGTAGTGAGAATGTAGCCGCTGGGAGGTCATGTCCCTCTCAGATCAAACGATTTTCACTTAAAAACGTTGACCAAGGTGTTTTTTTCTGTACCAAGATGCCATTGTGTTACTGTGTAGGCGAAACGTTTCGGAATAGTTGCCTAAATGTTGCCTATGTGTCTTACCTACTAACTCGTGGTTGGAGGGATGGGGGTGTAATGGGAATGTAAACGAGACACAAGATATGTTTATACCATTTAAATGAGCGTAATGTCGTATTTTAATTAATTCCAAATTCTGGTATTTTAATGTTGATGGAGGAGGAGAATGTTGACTTAAATGTGTGCAGAATGTGAGGTCAGGTAGACATTCTACCACACACAACCTCTCTTGCAGCACATTCTGGCATCCTCAGTGATAACTCAGACACAGGTGCAACACTCGGGTATCTTCAGTGAGGACTGACCACATCGACTCAAGGCTTAGGGACTGATAACCTCAAACTCCTGTTCTCCACCATTATCCTTGGTATGGACTGATGAAACCACTGTGTGGCGAAACGTTTCCCCATTATAAAGATACCCATTATCTTGTCGGTTTTCTGAACCATTCGTCTACAACCCTAAGTGTTAAACGCACAAAACTGAACGCTTCGTTATTTTCGTTCTGTTTTAATTTGCTAATTTGTTAAGTATATGTTAGTTTATGTAACCCAACCCAATTTAACCCAAATTAGCAAAAAAAATTTGAGGTTTTTGTGAAACGTTAAGAAACTGACGTTGGGGAACACTATACAAAGTGAATGATTTAAGTGGGGAGGGGTAACGAAGGGAAGGGGAGGTGGCGAGGGGGAGGAGGGGAGGGGTAGTGAGGGGAAGGGTCAAGAGCTAGACTCACTCAACAACTCTCGTGAAAAGAAAGGCTTGGGTAATTGAATTCATTATGAGCTTGGGAAACCTTTCCTCAAAGGGCAGGGGAGGGGTTGAGGCAGGGCAGTGGGGAGGGGTTGAGTGAGGCGGGGCAGTGGGGAGGAGCTGAGTGAGGCAGGGCAGTGGGGAGGAGCTGAGTGAGGCGGGGCAGTGGGGAGGGGTTGAGGCAGGGCAGTGGGGAGGAGTTGAGGCAGGGCAGTGAGGAGGGGTTTAGTGAGACAGGGCAATGGGGAGGAGCTGAGAAATTCAGGGCAGTGGGGTGGAGCTGAGTAATTCAGGGCAGTAGGGAGGAGCTGAGTAATTCAGGGCAGTGGAGTGGAGCTGGGTAATTCAGGGCAGTGGGGAGGAGCTGAGTAATTCAGGGCAGTGGGGTGGAGCTGAGTAATTCAGGGCAGTAGGGAGGAGCTGAGTAATTCAGGGCAGTGGAGTGGAGCTGGGTAATTCAGGGCAGTGGGGAGGAGCTGAGTAATTCAGGGCAGTGGGGAGGAGCTGAGTAATTCAGGGCAGTGGAGTGGAGCTGGGTAATTCAGGGCAGTGGGGAGGAGCCGAGTAATTCAGGGCAGTGGGGTGGAGCTGAGTAATTTAAGGCAGTGGGTTGGAGCTGAGTAATTCAGGGCAGCGGGGAGGAGCTGAGTAATTCAGGGCAGTGGGGAGGAGCTGAATAATTTAGGGCAGTGGGGTGATGCTGAGTAATTCAGGGCAGTGGGGTGGAGCTGAGTAATTCAGGGCAGCGGGGAGGAGCTGGGTAGTTCAGGGCACTGGGGAGAAGCTGGGTAATTCAGGGCAGTGGGGTGGAGCTGGGTAATTCAGGGCAGTGGGGAGGAGCTGAGTAATTTAGGGCAGTGGGGTGGAGCTGGGTAATTCAAGGCAGTGGGGTGGAGCTGGGTAATTCAGGGCAGTGGGGAGGAGCTGAGTAATTCAGGGCAGTGGGGTGGAGCTGAGTAATTCAGGGCAGCGGGGAGGAGATGGGTAATTCAGGGCAGTAGGGTGGAGCTGAGTAATTCAGGGCAGCGGGGAGGAGCTGGGTAGTTCAGGGCAGTGGGGTGGAGCTGAGTAATTCAGGGCAGCGGGGAGGAGCTGGGTAATTCAAGGCAGTGGGGAGGAGCTGAGTGAGACAGGGCAGTGGGGAGGAGCTGAGTGAGACAGGGCAGTGGGGTGGAGCTGAGTGAGGCAGGGCAGTGGGGTGGAGCTGAGTGAGGCAGGGCAGTGGGGTGGAGCTGAGTGAGGCAGGGCAGTGGGGTGGAGCTGAGTGAGGCAGGGCAGTGGGGTGGAGCTGAGTGAGGCAGGGCAGTGGGGTGGAGCTGAGTGAGGCAGGGCAGTGGGGTGGAGCTGAGTGAGGCAGGGCAGTGGGGTGGAGCTGAGTGAGGCAGGGCAGTGGGGTGGAGCTGAGTGAGGCAGGGCAGTGGGGAGGAGCTGAGTGAGACAGGGCAGTGGGGTGGAGCTGAGTGAGGCAGGGCAGTGGGGTGGAGCTGAGTGAGGCAGGGCAGTGGGGTGGAGCTGAGTGAGGCAGGGCAGTGGGGTGGAGCTGGGTGGGGTCAGACGTCTCTCGTCTGCTTTTACTACTGACAGTCTTTGCGTATAAACTTGATCCTCCAGCTTATGATGGCTGGTAAATAAATCTCTACTTCCCTTTAAGTGTCCTGTAGCCCGATTGGTAGCGCATTCAACTCACACATTCAAGTTCGTGGTTCGATCCCCGGTATGGGTGGAAACAGGACGTGTTACCCTAAGGCACCTACTGTCCATGTTCACCTGTCACTAAAATAGGTACCTGGGTGTTAGTGGACTGGTGTGGGTCGCATCCTGGGTGTTAGTGGACTGGTGTGGGTCGCATCCTGGGTGTTAGTGGACTGGTGTGGGTCGCATCCTGGGTGTTAGTGGACTGGTGTAGGTCACATCCTGGGTGTTAGTGGACTGGTGTGGGTCGCATCCTGGGTGTTAGTGGACTGGTGTGGGTCGCATCCTGGGTGTTAGTGGACTGGTGTAGGTCACATCCTGGGTGTTAGTGGACTGGTGTGGGTCACATCCTGGGTGTTAGTGGACTGGTGTGGGTCACATCCTGGGTGTTAGTGGACTGATGTGGGTCACATCCTGGGTGTTAGTGGACTGATGTGGGTCACATCCTGGGTGTTAGTGGACTGGTGTGGGTCACATCCTGGGTGTTAGTGGACTGGTGTGGGTCGCATCCTGGGTGTTAGTGGACTGGTGTGCGTCACATCCTGGGTGTTAGTGGACTGGTGTGGGTCACATCCTGGGTGTTAGTGGACTGGTGTGGGTCACATGCTGGGTGTTAGTGGACTAGTGTGGGTCACATCCTGGGTGTCAGTAGACTGGTGTGGGTCGCATCCTGGGTGTCAGTAGACTGGTGTGGGTCACATCCTGGGTGTCAGTAGACTGGTGTGGGTCACATCCTGGGTGTTAGTAGACTGGTGTGGGTCACATCCTGGGACAAAACTGACCTAATTTGCGGGAAATGCTCAGCATAACAAGCAACTTTCTATACAGTAGTATGTTACTGATGTCAACTATGATCTGTATACCTTGTACATGTACTGGTAGAAATACAGATATTATTATTATTATTATTATTATTATTATTATTATTATTATTATTATTATTATTATTATTATTATTATTAATCCTTGCTTTGTATACATAATACACTATTGTTCGTAATTTATATATTAGTGGAAAATACTTCTCTGCGGATAGTCTCGGTATGGCTTAAAGGCACTCTGGTCTCTATTTTTTTCGATGCTCTTCCTCCATTTCTCTTCTGTTTCTCCTCTACTTCCCCTCCACACCTCCTCCACTCCTCTTCTTCCCCTCCACACCTCCACTCCTCTACTGCCCCTCCACACCTCCACTCCTCTACTGCCCCTCCACACCTCCACTCCTCTACTGCCCCTCCACACCTCCACTCCTCTACTTCCCCTCCACACCTCCACTCCTCTACTTCCCCTCCACACCTCCACTCCTCTACTGCCCCTCCACACCTCCACTCCTCTACTTCCCCTCCACACCTCCACTCCTCTACTGCCCCTCCACACCTCCACTCCTCTACTTCCCCTCCACACCTCCACTCCTCTACTGCCCCTCCACACCTCCACTCCTCTACTTCCCCTCCACACCTCCACTCCTCTACTGCCCCTCCACACCTCCACTCCTCTACTGCCCCTCCACACCTCCACTCCTCTACTTCCCCTCCACACCTCCACTCCTCTACTTCCCCTCCACACCTCCACTCCTCTACTGCCCCTCCACACCTCCACTCCTCCACTTCCCCTCCACACCTCCTCCACTCCTCTACTGCCCCTCCACACCTCCACTCCTCTACTTCCCCTCCACACCTCCACTCCTCTACTTCCCCTCCACACCTCCACTCCTCCACTTCCCCTCCACACCTCCTCCACTCCTCTACTGCCCCTCCACACCTCCACTCCTCTACTTCCCCTCCACACCTCCACTCCTCTACTGCCCCTCCACACCTCCACTCCTCTACTGCCCCTCCACACCTCCACTCCTCTACTGCCCCTCCACACCTCCACTCCTCTACTTCCCCTCCACACCTCCACTCCTCTACTGCCCCTCCACACCTCCACTCCTCCACTTCCCCTCCACACCTCCTCCACTCCTCTACTGCCCCTCCACACCTCCACTCCTCTACTTCCCCTCCACACCTCCACTCCTCTACTTCCCCTCCACACCTCCACTCCTCTACTGCCCCTCCACACCTCCACTCCTCTACTGCCCCTCCACACCTCCACTCCTCTACTTCCCCTCCACACCTCCACTCCTCTACTGCCCCTCCACACCTCCACTCCTCCACTTCCCCTCCACACCTCCACTCCTCTACTGCCCCTCCACACCTCCACTCCTCTACTTCCCCTCCACACCTCCACTCCTCTACTGCCCCTCCACACCTCCACTCCTCTACTTCCCCTCCACACCTCCACTCCTCTACTGCCCCTCCACACCTCCACTCCTCCACTTCCCCTCCACACCTCCACTCCTCCACTTCCCCTCCACACCTCCACTCCTCCACTTCCCCTCCACACCTCCACTCCTCCACTTTCCCTCCACACCTCCACTCCTCCACTTCCCCTCCACACCTCCACTCCTCCACTTCCCCTCCACACCTCCACTCCTCCACTTCCCCTCCACACCTCCACTCCTCTACTGCCCCTCCACACCTCCACTCTACTTCCCCTCCACACCTCCACTCCTCTACTGCCCCTCCACACCTCCACTTCCCCTCCACACCTCCACTCCTCCACTTCCCCTCCACACCTCCACTCCTCCACTTTCCCTCCACACCTCCACTCCTCCACTTCCCCTCCACACCTCCACTCCTCCACTTCCCCTCCACACCTCCACTCCTCCACTTCCCCTCCACACCTCCACTCCTCCACTTCCCCTCCACACCTCCACTCCTCCACTTCCCCTCCACACCTCCACTCCTCCACTTTCCCTCCACACCTCCACTCCTCCACTTCCCCTCCACACCTCCACTCCTCCACTTCCCCTCCACACCTCCACTCCTCCACTTCCCCTCCACACCTCCACTCCTCTACTTCCCCTCCACACCTCCACTCCTCCACTTCCCCTCCACACCTCCACTCCTCCACTTCCCCTCCACACCTCCACTCCTCCACTTCCCCTCCACACCTCCACTCCTCCACTTCCCCTCCACACCTCCACTCCTCCACTTCCCCTCCACACCTCCACTCCTCCACTTTCCCTCCACACCTCCACTCCTCCACTTCCCCTCCACACCTCCACTCCTCCACTTCCCCTCCACACCTCCACTCCACACCTGCACTCCTTCCCCTCCACACATCCACTCCTCCACTCCACACCTCCCCTCCACACCTCCACTCCTCCACTTCCCCTCCACACCTCCACTCCTCCACTTCCCCTCCACACCTCCACTCCTCCATCTCCCCTCCACACCTCCCCTCCACACCTCCACTCCTCCACTTCCCCTCCACACCTCCACTCCTCCACTTCCCCTCCACACCTCCACTCCTCCACTTCCCCTCCACACCTCCACTCCTCCACTTCCCCTCCACACCTCCACTCCTCCACTTCCCCTCCACACCTCCACTCCTCCACTTCCCCTCCACACCTCCACTCCTCCACTTCCCCTCCACACCTCCACTCCTCCACTTCCCCTCCACACCTCCACTCCTCCATCCTCCTCTCCACTCCTCCACTCCTCCACTCCACTCCTCCTCTCCACTCCTCCACTCCACTCCTCCACTCCACTCCTCCACTCCACTCCTCCTCTCCACTCCTCCACTCCTCCTCTCCACTCCTCCACTCCACTCCTCCACTTCCCCTCCACACCTCCACTCCTCCACTTCCACTCCACACCTCCACTCCTCCACTTCCCCTCCACACCTCCACTCCTCCACTTCCCCTCCACACCTCCACTCCTCCACTTCCCCTCCACACCTCCACTCCTCCACTTCCCCTCCACACCTCCACTCCTCCACTTCCCCTCCACACCTCCACTCCTCCACTTCCCCTCCACACCTCCACACTTCCCCTCCACTCCACTCCACTTTCCCTCCACACCTCCACTCCTCCACTTCCCCTCCACACTCCTCCACTTCCCCTCCACACCTCCACTCCTCCACTCCACACCTCCCCCTCCACACCTCACACCTCCACTCCTCCACTTCCCCTCCACACCTCCACTCCTCCACTTCCCCTCCACACCTCCACTCCTCCACTTCCCCTCCACACCTCCACTCCTCCACTTCCCCTCCACACCTCCACTCCACAACTTCCCCTCCACACCTCCACACTTCCCCTCCACACCTCCCCTCCACTTCCCCTCCACACCTCCACTCCTCCACCCCTCCACACCTCCACTCCTCCACTTCCCCTCCACACCTCCACTCCTCCACTTCCCCTCCACACCTCCCCTCCTCCACTTCCCTCCACACCTCCACTCCTCCACTTCCCCTCCACACCTCCACTCATCCACTTCCCCTCCACACCTCCACTCCTCCACTTCCCCTCCACACCTCCACTCCTCCACTTCCTCCCCTCCACACCTCCACTCCTCCACTTCCCCTCCACACCTCCACTCCTCCACTTCCCCTCCACACCTCCACTCCTCCACTTCCCCTCCACACCTCCACTCCTCCACTTCCCCTCCACACCTCCACTCCTCCACTTCCCCTCCACACCTCCACTCCTCCACTTCCCCTCCACACCTCCACTCCTCCACTTCCCCTCCACACCTCCACTCCTCCACTCCCCCTCCACACCTCCACTCCTCCACTTCCCCTCCACACCTCCACTCCTCCACTCCCCTCCACACCTCCACACTTCCCCTCCACCTCCACTCCTCCACTTCCCCTCCACCCTCCACTCCTCCACCTAACCCCTTCCCCTCCACTCCTCCACCGAAACCCTTCCCCTCCACTCCTCCACCTCCACTCCACACCTCCACTCCTCCACCCCTCCACACCTCCACTCCTCCACTTCCCCTCCACACCTCCACTCCTCCACTTCCCCTCCACACCTCCACTCCTCCACTTCCCCTCCACCTCCACCTCCACTTCCCCTCCACTCCACTCCCCCTCCACACCTCCACTCCTCCACTTCCCCTCCACACCTCCACTCCTCCACTTCCCCTCCACACCTCCACTCCTCCACTTCCCCTCCACACCTCCACTCCTCCACTTCCCCTCCACACCTCCACTCCTCCACTTCCCCTCCACACCTCCACTCCTCCACTTCCCCTCCACACCTCCACTCCTCCACTTCCCCTCCACACCTCCACTCCTCCACTTCCCCTCCACACCTCCACTCCTCCACTTCCCCTCCACACCTCCACTCCTCCACTTCCCCTCCACACCTCCACTCCTCCACTTCCCCTCCACACCTCCACTCCTCCACTTCCCCTCCACACCTCCACTCCTCCACTTCCCCTCCACACCTCCACTTCCCCTCCACACCTCCACTCCTCCACTTACCCTCCACACCTCCACTCCTCCACTTCCCCTCCACACCTCCACTCCTCCACTTCCCCTCCACACCTCCACTCCTCCACTTCCCCTCCACTCCTCCACTTCCCCTCCACACCTCCACTCCTCCACTTCCCCTCCACACCTCCACTCCTCCACTTCCCCTCCACACCTCCACTCCTCCACTTCCCCTCCACACCTCCACTCCTCCACTTCCCCTCCACACCTCCACTCCTCCACTTCCCCTCCACACCTCCACTCCTCCACTTCCCCTCCACACCTCCACTCCTCCACTTCCCCTCCACACCTCCACTCCTCCACTTCCCCTCCACACCTCCACTCCTCCACTTCCCCTCCACACCTCCACTCCCTCCCCTTCCCCTCCACACCTCCACTCCTCCACTTCCCCTCCACACCTCCACTCCTCCACTTCCCCTCCACACCTCCACTCCTCCACTTCCCCTCCACACCTCCACTCCTCCACTTCCCCTCCACACCTCCACTCCTCCACTTCCCCTCCACACCTCCACTCCTCCACTTCCCCTCCACACCTCCACTCCTCCACTTCCCCTCCACACCTCCACTCCTCCACTTCCCCTCCACACCTCCACTCCTCCACTTCCCCTCCACACCTCCACTCCTCCACTTCCCCTCCACACCTCCACTCCTCCACTTCCCCTCCACACCTCCACTCCTCCACTTCCCCTCCACACCTCCACTCCTCCACTCCCCTCCCCCTCCACTCCTCCACTTGCCCTCCACACCTCCACTCCTCCACTTGCCCCTCCACACCTCCACTCCTCCACTTCCCCTCCACACCTCCACTCCTCCACTTCCCCTCCACACCTCCACTACACCACCACACCTCCACACCTCCACTCCTCCACTTCCCCTCCACCTCCACTCCTCCACTGCCCCTCCACACCTCCACTCCACTTCCCCTCCACACCTCCACTCCTCCACTTCCCCTCCACACCTCCACTCCTCCACTTTCCACCCTCCACACTTCCCCTCCACCCCTCCACTCCTCCACTTCCCCTCCACACCTCCACTCCTCCACTGCCCCTCCACACCTCCACTCCTCCACTTCCCCTCCACACCTCCACTCCTCCACTTCCCCTCCACACCTCCACTCCTCCACTTCCCCTCCACACCTCCACTCCTCCACTTCCCCTCCACACCTCCACTCCTCCACTTCCCCTCCACACCTCCACTCCTCCACTTCCCCTCCACACCTCCACTCCTCCACTTCCCCTCCACACCTCCACTCCTCCACTTCCCCTCCACACCTCCACTCCTCCACTTCCCCTCCACACCTCCACTCCTCCACTTCCCCTCCACACCTCCACTCCTCCACTTCCCCTCCACACCTCCACTCCTCCACTTCCCCTCCACACCTCCACTCCTCCACTTCCCCTCCACACCTCCACTCCTCCACTTCCGCTCCACACCTCCACTCCTCCACTTCCCCTCCACACCTCCACTCCTCCACTTCCCCTCCACACCTCCACTCCTCCACTTCCCCTCCACACCACCACTCCACACCTCCACCTCCACTTCCCCTCCACACCTCCACTGCTCCACTTCCCCTCCACACCTCCACTCCTCCACTTCCACTCCACACCTCCACTCCTCCACTTCCCCTCCACACCTCCACTGCTCCACTTCCCCTCCACACCTCCACTCCTCCACTCCTCCACTTCCCCTCCACACCTCCACTGCTCCACTTCCCCTCCACACCTCCACTCCTCCACTTCCCCTCCACACCTCCACTCCTCCACTTCCCCTCCACACCTCCACTCCTCCACTTCCCCTCCACACCTCCACTCCTCCACTTCCCCTCCACACCTCCACTCCTCCACTTCCCCTCCACACCTCCACTCCTCCACTTCCCCTCCACACCTCCACTCCTCCACTTCCCCTCCACACCTCCACTCCTCCACTTCCCCTCCACACCTCCACTGCTCCACTTCCCCTCCACACCTCCACTCCTCCACTGCCACTCCACACCTCCACTCCTCCACTTCCCCTCCACACCTCCACTCCTCCACTTCCCCTCCACACCTCCACTCCTCCACTTCCCCTCCACACCTCCACTCCTCCACTTCCCCTCCACACCTCCACTCCACTTCCCCTCCACACCTCCACTCCTCCACTTCCCCTCCACACCTCCACTCCTCCACTTCCCCTCCACACCTCCACTCCTCCACTTCCCCTCCACACCTCCACTCCTCCACTTCCCCTCCACACCTCCACTCCTCCACTTCCCCTCCACACCTCCACTCCTCCACTTCCCCTCCACACCTCCACTCCTCCACTTCCCCTCCACACCTCCACTCCTCCACTTCCCCTCCACACCTCCACTCCTCCACTTCCCCTCCACACCTCCACTCCTCCACTTTCCCTCCACACCTCCACTCCTCCACTTCCCCTCCACACCTCCACTTCTCCTCCACACCTCCACTCCTCCCCTCCACACCTCCACTCCTCCACTTCCCCTCCACACCTCCACTCCTCCACTTCCCCTCCACACCTCCACTCCTCCACTTCCCCTCCACACCTCCACTCCTCCACTTCCCCTCCACACCTCCACTCCTCCACTTCCCCTCCACACCTCCACTCCTCCACTTCCCCTCCACACCTCCACTCCTCCACTTCCCCTCCACACCTCCACTCCTCCACTTCCCCTCCACACCTCCACTCCTCCACTTCCCCTCCACACCTCCACTCCTCCACTTCCCCTCCACACCTCCACTCCTCCACTTCCCCTCCACACCTCCACTCCTCCACTTCCCCTCCACACCCCCCTCACCACTAATGGTAGCAGTAGTTTAAACACAAAAATAATGGGTTTTGACCAAGTTTTCAATACTGTATTTGACAAAAAAATTATTTTCACTGAAGTGTACAGTTTTTCCATTGTTCGTAAGCCTTTTTTTGTTGGTTTGGTATCTTAATACCTGATCTAAATGGTTTTAGATTTTGTTGATCATGTTGCACAGTGACTATTGTTGAGGTGAAATAATCATGGCACTTTATAATTTCTGTATTATTTCCTGTAATATCCTATCATTCTCCAGCAATTTATGAGAGGATTCTTGTCCTGAGGACTCAGACAATTTTTAATGGCCGAAACGATGGCAGATTTAGGTGTCACTCTGCCACTACCAGTTGAGGGAAGTAGCTTAATCAGTCCATCCATCTCATGCAGACTTGACTTATCAGACCCTTTCCTTATATGTTAACCCTTTCCCTTGTAGGGCAACCCCTTTCCCTACGCATCTGACCCATTCCCTATGCGTCAACCTCTTTCCCTTATGCGTCAGCCTCTTTCCCTTATTCGTCAACCTCTTTCCCTTATTCGTCAGCCTCTTTCCCTTATGCGTCAGCCTCTTTCCCTTATTCGTCAACCTCTTTCCCTTATTCGTCAGCCTCTTTCCCTTATTCGTCAGCCTCTTTCCCTTATTCGTCAGCCTCTTTCCCTTATTCGTCAACCTCTTTCCCTTATACGTCAACCTCTTTCCCTTATGCGTCAGCCTCTTTCCCTTATTCGTCAACCTCTTTCCCTTATGCGTCAACCTCTTTCCCTTATTCGTCAACCTCTTTCCCTTATTCGTCAACCTCTTTCCCTTATGCGTCAACCTCTTTCCCTTATTCGTCAACCTCTTTCCCTTATTCGTCAACCTTTCCCTTATACGTCAACCTCTTTCCCTTATTCGTCAACCTCTTTCCCTTATGCGTCAACCTCTTTCCCTTATTCGTCAACCTCTTTCCCTTATACGTCAACCTCTTTCCCTTATTCGTCAACCTCTTTCCCTTATTCGTCAACCTCTTTCCCTTATTCGTCAACCTCTTTCCCTTATTCGTCAACCTTTCCCTTATACGTCAACCTCTTTCCCTGAGTCAACCTTCCCCTTATTCGTCAACCTCTTTCCCTGAGTCAACCTTCCCCTTATTCGTCAACCTCTTTCCCTTATAAGTCAACCTTTCCCTATACATCAACCCTTTCCTTAAACTCAACCCCTTTCCCCCTACATGTCAACTCCCTTTTCTCTGTACGTCATGTTTTATCAGCAGTGGGCCAACTAATCCGAAGCCCATGTGAGTGTGGGGAGGGGGGGGGGCTTTACGAATTTTTATTGATAAGGATTGTTTTAGAAGTAATGTGGAAATTTGACGGTAATGCTACTATTAGTGCTACTGTCACTTACACTGGATAACTAGAACCTTCAAAACAAGATGCTGAGTAGATAACTAGAACCTTTAAAACAAGATGCTGAGTAGATAACTAGAACCTTTAAAACAAGATGCTGAGTAGATAACTAGAACCTTTAAAACAAGATGCTGAGTAGGTAACTAGAACCTTTAAAACAAGATGCTGAGTAGATAACTAGAACCTTTAAAACAAGATGCTGAGTAGATAACTAGAACCTTTAAAACAAGATGCTGAGTAGATAACTAGAACCTTTAAAACAAGATGCTGAGTAGATAACTAGAACCTTTAAAACAAGATGCTGAGTAGATAACTAGAACCTTTAAAACAAGATGCTGAGTAGATAACTAGAACCTTTAAAACAAGATGCTGAGTAGATAACTAGAACCTTTAAAACAAGATGCTGAGTAGATAACTAGAACCTTCAAAACAAGATGCTGAGTAGATAACTAGAACCTTTAAAACAAGATGCTGAGTAGATAACTAGAACCTTTAAAACAAGATGCTGAGTAGATAACTAGAACCTTTGAAACAAGATGCTGAGTAGATAACTAGAACCTTTAAAACAAGATGCTGAGTAGATAACTAGAACCTTTAAAACAAGATGCTGAGTAGATAACTAGAACCTTCAAAACCAAGAGATGTCAAGTCACTTGATGTAGGCTAAATAGTGCTGTATGCTAACAATCCCTTTTAGGTCAGGCGAAATTACGAGGCTGGCGAATGTGCAGAGAACCTTCACTGCTCATATAAGTTCAGTCAAGCACCAAAATAACTGGGAATTCTTTGAAGTTCCCCGAACAATACTCCTTGGAACTTAAACGAGAAGATGCATCATAATTTACTGCTGGAAAATTTTAGAGGGATTGGTCCCAAATCTGCAGACTGGAGTCACTACTTAAAAGAACTAGAAGCTTAGCAGACGATGCAAAATTTCTCCAGTGAAAAGCAGGGATGCCATGAGTACACTAAGAGAACTCAAGTGTAAAGGGACCAAGACTCTTCAACACCTCCCCTTCATATATGAGCTAAATTACTAAAACACTCCTGGTTGTCTTCAAGAGGGTAGCTAATAAATATCTTAGTTTCCTAATCAACCAGGCTGTAGTGCATACGTTGAACCAACTGCAATTAGCACAAACTAGCCTGGTTGATCAGGCCAGTATTCGGGAGGCCTGGTCTGGAAATTGTCACGGGGGCGAGGACCCCTTGGAATCGACTACAGGTAGAGACAGAGTTAATTCCTCCGGTAATATACCTATGATCGGTATCGAGAGTTTTTCTATCCTGGCAGTCCGGTCTGAGGCAAGAATTCCTTCTTGATTGCCTGTTCCACCAAACTGTTGTTGTTAGCAGCCAGCAGCCCCACATGCTGGACACCCCTGCTGGTTGATATCTTTAATTAGGTTTAAAACCTATCGACTAGACGAGTGTCATTAAGGTTGCAAGTCGCCTGGCTACTACTGACCAAGAATAAATTAATTCCTAAAATATGAATTACAGTAAATTCTCATCGTATATACACTGCAGAATATACATCTCTCGGTGTATATACTGTGTTCCTTCTAACTACACGAGGATCATTGTGGCTGAATGTCACCTGTTTACCACCAGTCAAGAATACTGTCACCTGTTTACCACCAGTCAAGAATACTGTCACCTGTTCACCACCAGTCAAGAATACTGTCACCTGTTCACCACCAGTCAAGAATACTGTCACCTGTTTACCACCAGTCAAGAATACTGTCACCTGTTTACCACCAGTCAAGAATACTGTCACCTGTTTACCACCAGTCAAGAATACTGTCACCTGTTTACCACCAGTCAAGAATACTGTCACCTGTTTACCACCAGTCAAGAATACTGTCACCTGTTTACCACCAGTCAAGAATACTGCCACCTGTTTACCACCAGTCAAGAATACTGTCACCTGTTTCAAACCAGTCAAGAATACTGTCACCTGTTTACCACCAGTCAAGAATACTGTCACCTGTTTACCACCAGTCAAGAATACTGTCACCTGTTTACCACCAGTCAAGAATACTGTCACCTGTTTGCCACCAGTCAAGAATACTGTCACCTGTTCACCACCAGTCAAGAATACTGTCACCTGTTTACCACCAGTCAAGAATACTGTCACCTGTTTACCACCAGTCAAGAATACTGTCACCTGTTCACCACCAGTCAAGAATACTGTCACCTGTTTACCACCAGTCAAGAATACTGTCACCTGTTTACCACCAGTCAAGAATACTGTCACCTGTTCACCACCAGTCAAGAATACTGTCACCTGTTCCCCACCAGTTAAGAATACTGTCACCTGTTCCCCACCAGTCAAGAATACTGTCACCTGTTTACCACCAGTCAAGAATACTGTCACCTGTTTACCACCAGTCAAGAATACTGTCACCTGTTCACCACCAGTCAAGAATACTGTCACCTGTTCACCACCAGTCAAGAATACTGTCACCTGTTCACCACCAGTCAAGAATACTGTCACCTGTTTGCCACCAGTCAAGAATACTGTCACCTGTTCACCACCAGTCAAGAATACTGTCACCTGTTTACCACCAGTCAAGAATACTGTCACCTGTTTACCACCAGTCAAGAATACTGTCACCTGTTCACCACCAGTCAAGAATACTGTCACCTGTTTACCACCAGTCAAGAATACTGTCACCTGTTTACCACCAGTCAAGAATACTGTCACCTGTTCACCACCAATCAAGAATACTGTCACCTGTTCCCCACCAGTTAAGAATACTGTCACCTGTTCCCCACCAGTCAAGAATACTGTCACCTGTTTACCACCAGTCAAGAATACTGTCACCTGTTTACCACCAGTCAAGAATACTGTCACCTGTTCACCACCAGTCAAGAATACTGTCACCTGTTTACCACCAGTCAAGAATACTGTCACCTGTTTACCACCAGTCAAGAATACTGTCACCTGTTTACCACCAGTCAAGAATACTGTCACCTGTTTACCACCAGTCAAGAATACTGTCACCTGTTTACCACCAGTCAAGAATACTGTCACCTGTTTACCACCAGTCAAGAATACTGTCACCTGTTTACCACCAGACAAGAATACTGTCACCTGTTTACCACCAGTCAAGAATACTGTCACCTGTTTACCACCAGTCAAGAATACTGTCACCTGTTTACCACCAGTCAAGAATACTGTCACCTGTTTACCACCAGACAAGAATACTGTCACCTGTTTACCACCAGTCAAGAATACTGTCACCTGTTTACCACCAGTCAAGAATACTGTCACCTGTTTACCACCAGTCAAGAATACTGTCACCTATTTACCACCAGTCAAGAATACTGTCACCTGTTTACCACCAGTCAAGAATACTGTCACCTGTTTACCACCAGTCAAGAATACTGTCACCTGTTTACCACCAGTCAAGAATACTGTCACCTGTTTACCACCAGTCAAGAATACTGTCACCTGTTTACCCCCAGTCAAGAATACTGTCACCTGTTTACCACCAGTCAAGAATACTGTCACCTGTTTACCACCAGTCAAGAATACTGTCACCTGTTTACCACCAGTCAAGAATACTGTCACCTGTTTACCACCAGTCAAGAATACTGTCACCTGTTTACCACCAGTCAAGAATACTGTCACCTGTTCACCACCAGTCAAGAATACTGTCACCTGTTTACCCCCAGTCAAGAATACTGTCACCTGTTTACCCCCAGTCAAGAATACTGTCACCTGTTTACCACCAGTCAAGAATACTGTCACCTGTTCACCACCAGTCAAGAATACTGTCACCTGTTTACCACCAGTCAAGAATACTGTCACCTGTTTACCACCAGTCAAGAATACTGTCACCTGTTTACCACCAGTCAAGAATACTGTCACCTGTTTACCACCAGTCAAGAATACATTGATAACCTAAAATATGGATTAAAATGAACTGCCAAGTAGTGTATATACAGTGGGATGTTAAGACTTCTCAGTCCAGTGGGATGTTAAGACTTCTCAGTCCAGTGGGATGTTAAGACTTCTCAGTCCAGTGGGATGTTAAGACTTCTCAGTCCAGTGGGATGTTAAGACTTCTCGGTCCAGTGGGATGTTAAGACTTGTCAGTCCAGTGGGATGTTAAGACTTCTCAGTCCAGTGGGATGTTAAGACTTCTCAGTCCAGTGGGATGTTAAGACTTGTCAGTCCAGTGGGATGTTAAGACTTGTCAGTCCAGTGGGATGTTAAGACTTGTCAGTCCAGTGGGATGTTAAGACTTCTCAGTCCAGTGGGATGTTAAGACTTGTCAGTCCAGTGGGATGTTAAGACTTGTCAGTCCAGTGGGATGTTAAGACTTGTCAGTCCAGTGGGATGTTAAGACTTGTCAGTCCAGTGGGATGTTAAGACTTCTCAGTCCAGTGGGATGTTAAGACTTATCAGTCCAGTGGGATGTTAAGACTTCTCAGTCCAGTGGGATGTTAAGACTTCTCAGTCCAGTGGGATGTTAAGACTTCTCAGTCCAGTGGGATGTTAAGACTTCTCAGTCCAGTGGGATGTTAAGACTTCCCAGTCCAGTGGGATGTTAAGACTTCTCAGTCCAGTGGGATGTTAAGACTTCTCAGTCCAGTGGGATGTTAAGACTTCTCAGTCCAGTGGGATGTTAAGACTTCTCAGTCCAGTGGGATGTTAAGACTTCTCAGTCCAGTGGGATGTTAAGACTTCTCAGTCCAGTGGGATGTTAAGACTTCTCAGTCCAGTGGGATGTTAAGACTTCTCAGTCCAGTGGGATGTTAAGACTTGTCAGTCCAGTGGGATGTTAAGACTTCCCAGTCCAGTGGGATGTTAAGACTTCTCAGTCCAGTGGGATGTTAAGACTTCTCAGTCCAGTGGGATGTTAAGACTTCTCAGTCCAGTGGGATGTTAAGACTTCTCAGTCCAGTGGGATGTTAAGACTTCTCAGTCCAGTGGGATGTTAAGACTTCTCAGTCCAGTGGGATGTTAAGACTTGTCAGTCCAGTGGGATGTTAAGACTTGTCAGTCCAGTGGGATGTTAAGACTTGTCAGTCCAGTGGGATGTTAAGACTTCTCAGTTATAACAGCAATTTATAAACACATAATACTGTGTATTAAAGATTCACCCTTCAGTGTGCTGATGGGTGTGAGGGGCTTTTGATCCTAGGAGGTGGAGTTACGCCTTTCCCCTTCCCGTCCTCGTACCAAACATGATTAACTTGCCATATCCCCAGGTGGCTGTGTATGCCGACCGTCACCTAACTCTTCCCAGTTATTAGTTAGGTGGTCACATTACACCTTCAAACTTCACCTTGTAATTAAGGTGTCGTATTTCACCTTGAAAGTTCACCTTGGAATTAATTAAGGGGTCAGAATACACCTTACAAGTCACCTTGTAAGTAATTAAGTGTCTCAGTACACTATTAAGGTGAGTTATTACCCTTAAATACTCACAAGGTGATTTGTGATGTGTACTTTGACCACCTAATCAAATGTACTGATAAAATATCACAGCACCAACAGCCTGGTTGATCAGGCCAACTAGGGGGAAGCTTAGTCTGAGACCGGGCCGCGAGGAAGGGGGGCGTTGACCCCCCACTTCCTATCCAGGTGAGCTGCAGGTGTGGAAGGAGTGTCTCCACTGTCACCTTAAAGCAGTTCTCTCGAGGTCACCTGATTGGAGTCAGATACCAATAATAATCAATGGGTCAGACTGTTGCTGCTCGCGGCAGGTTTTAAATCACTCAGTTAATGTTTAATTTGCATATTAATAATCCTTATTGTATGAATGCACATTTATTATCATTAATTATCATTATTACGATTATCATTATTACCATTGTCATTAATTATCATTATTACTCTATTATTATTCATGGGGAAGCTCTAAACCAGTATGGGTCAGCCTTGCTAATCACGAACTAAGTTTAGGAACTTACCAAGTTCCTTCTTGAAGACAGCAGTGTAATGGTGATCTTCAGTTATATGCGAAGGGAGGCTGTTGAAGAATCTTGGTCCCTTTACACTTAACCAAGTTGTCTGTGTGTCCTCATGGCATCCCTGCTTTTCACTGTGGTATTTTGTACCGTCTGCCAAGCCTCTTGCTCTCGTAGGGGATGATTTCAGTGCACATCTTTGGGATTAATCCCTTTGGAATTTTGTAGGTGTAAATTATGGTGTATCTTTCTCTCCTACGTTCCAGGGAGTACAGTAGTCAGTTCTGTTCTCCTGTTGTAGGCTGGTTATACTCAACCTGCTATCACTAGATGGGGTCGTGATGGCCGATAGCACCAACAGACTGCTGAATCAAGCAGTGGTGGCATTCACACCACTGTCATTAGCCTTCTTCCTGAGTTGATGGCCTGGTTACCCAGGCTGTTGTTGGCACCCTCTGCCCCATACATCCGTCACAGCCTGGTTGATCTGGTGGTGATCCAGTCTCCGCTTGACTACACAACATACCACCACAGCATACCACCACACATATCACTACACAACATATCACTACACAACATATCACTACACAACATACACCACACAACATACACCACACAACATACACCACACAACATACCACCACACAACATACCACCACACAACATACCACCACAGCATACCACCACACATATCACTACACAACATATCACTACACAACATATCACTACACAACATACACCACACAACATACACCACACAACATACCACCACACAACATACCACCACTCATACCACTGTACAACATACCACCACACAGCATACACCACACATAACACTACACAACATGCATCTGGAGGTTACCTGGAGGCTATTCCGGGGATCAACGCCCCCGCGGCCCGGTCCATGACCAGGCCTCCCGATGGTTACCTGGAGGTTATTCCGGGGATCAACGCCCCCGCGGCCCGGTCCATGACCAGGCCTCCCGATAGATCAGGGCCTGATCAACTAGGCTGCTACTGCTGGCCGCACGCAGTCCGACGTACGAGCCACAGCCCGGCTGATCCGCCACTGACTTTAGGTATCTGTCCAGCTCTCTCTTGAAGGCAGCCAGGGGTTTATTGGCAATTCCCCTAATGCTTGATGGGAGGCTGTTAAACAGTCTTGGGCCCCGGACACTTATGGTGTTTTCTCTTAGTGTACCAATGGCGCCCCTACTTTTTATTGGGGGCATTTTGCATCGCCTGCCCAGTCTTTTACTTTCGTAGGGAGTGATTTCTGTGTGCAGATTTGGGACCATTCCTTCCAAGATTTTCCAAGTGTAGATTATGATATATCTCTCCCTCCTGCGTTCCAAAGAGTACAAGTCAAGTGCTTCCAAGCGTTCCCAGTAGTTAAGGTGCTTGACAGAACTTATACGTGCAGTAAAGGATCTCTGTACACTCTCTAGATCTGCGATTTCACCTGCTTTGAATGGAGATGTTAATGTACAGCAGTATTCCAGCCTAGAGAAAACAAGTGATTTGAAAAGGATCATCATGGGCTTGGCATCTCTCGTTTTGAAAGTTCTCATTATCCATCCTATCATTTTCTTTGCACGTGCGATCGTGGCACTGTTGTGATCCTTGAAAGTGAGATCCTCAGATATTACTACTCCCAGGTCCCTTACGTTATTTTTCCGCTCTATTGCATGGCCGGAGTCAGTAGTATACTCTGTTCTAGTTATTATCTCCTCCCGTTTTCCATAACGGAGTAGTTGGAATTTGTCCTCATTGAACATCATATTGTTTACCGTTGCCCACTGGAAAACTTTGTTTATATCTTCTTGGAGGTTAACCGCGTCCTCAGCAGATGACAGCCTCGTGCAGATCCTAGTATCATCCGCAAAGGATGATACGGTGCTGTGGTGTATATCTCTGTCTATGTCTGATATGAGGATAAGGAATAAGATGGGGGCGAGTACTGTGCCTTGTGGAACAGAGCTCTTCACTATGGCAGCCTCCGATTTAACTCTGTTGACCACTACTCTTTGTGTTCGATTTGTTAGGAAGTTGAAGATCCATCTCCCCACTTTCCCAGTTATTCCTTTAGCACGTATTTTATGGGCTATTACGCCATGATCGCATTTGTCAAATGCTTTTGCAAAGTCTGTGTATATTACATCTGCATTCTGATTTTCTTCCAGTGCATCCAAGGCCATGTCATAGTGATCCAGTAGTTGTGAGAGGCAGGAGCGACCTGCCCTGAACCCATGTTGCCCTGGATTGTGCAGATTTTGGGAATCCAGGTGATTTGCAATCCTGCTTCTTAGCACTCTTTCAAAGATTTTTATGATGTGGGACGTCAGAGCTATTGGTCTATAGTTCTTAGCTAATGCTTTGCTGCCACCTTTATGGAGTGGGGCTATATCCGTTGTTTTAAGTGACTGTGGAATTTCACCCATGCCACACAACATACCACCACACATACCACTGTACAACATACCACCAATAGAACATACCACTACACAACATACCACCACTCATACCACTGTAGAACATACCACTACACAACATACCACTGTAGAACATACCACTACACAACATACCACTGTACAACATACCACCACACATACCACTACACAACATACCACTACACAACATACCACTGACTATGGGGTTAAATTCAGTGGGTAAGTTTAAAGTAATGATCTGGAATCTTTGGTGTTACATGTACATGATACAGTGGATGTCGGGTATTGTTGTATATTTAAATAACGTAATTATTAGCAAAATTATATTAATTACTCAATTATTTTACCAATTTATCCTCTTTGACGTTACTAGTACCGTTGTATGTACCGTTTTATGTACCGTTGTATGTACCGTTGTATGTACCGTTGTATGTACCGTTGTATGTACCGTTGTATGTAACGTTGTATGTACCGTTGTATGTACTGTTGTATGTACCGTTGTATGTACCGTTGTATGTACCGTTGTATGTACCGTTGTATGTACTGTTGTATGTACTGTTGTATGTACCGTTGTATGTACTGTTGTATTTACCGTTGTATGTACCGTTGTATGTACCGTTGTATGTACTGTTGTATGTACCGTTGTATGTACTGTTGTATGTACCGTTGTATGTACCGTTGTATGTACCGTTGTATGTACCGTTGTATGTACTGTTGTATGTACCGTTGTATGTACCGTTGTATGTACCGTTGTATGTACTGTTGTATGTACTGTTGTATGTACCGTTGTATGTACTGTTGTATGTACCGTTGTATGTACCGTTGTATGTACTGTTGTATGTACCGTTGTATGTACCGTTCTATGTACCGTTGTATGTACCGTTGTATGTACCGTTGTATGTACTGTTGTATGTACCGTTGTATGTAACGTTGTATGTACCGTTGTATGTACCGTTGTATGTACCGTTGTATGTACCGTTGTATGTACTGTTGTATGTACCGTTGTATGTACTGTTGTATGTACCGTTGTATGTACCGTTGTATGTACTGTTGTATGTACTGTTGTATGTACCGTTGTATGTACCGTTGTATGTACCGTTGTATGTACTGTTGTATGTACTGTTGTATGTACCGTTGTATGTACCGTTGTATGTACTGTTGTATGTACTGTTGTATGTACTGTTGTATGTACCGTTGTATGTACCGTTGTATGTACTGTTGTATGTACTGTTGTATGTACCGTTGTATGTACTGTTGTATGTACTGTTGTATGTGCCTTCACTGTTGTATGCGCCTCTATTGTTGTATGCGCCTCTACTGTTGTATGCGCCTCTACTGTTGTATGTACCTCTACTGTTGTATGCGCCTCTACTGTTGTATGCGCCTCTACTGTTGTATGCGCCTCTACTGTTGTATGCGCCTCTACTGTTGTATGTACCTCTACTGTTGTATGCGCCTCTACTGTTGTATGCGCCTCTACTGTTGTATGCGCCTCTACTGTTGTATGCGCCTCTACTGTTGTATGTACCTCTACTGTTGTATGCGCCTCTACTGTTGTATGCGCCTCTACTGTTGTATGCGCCTCTACTGTTGTATGCGCCTCTACTGTTGTATGTACCTCTACTGTTGTATGCGCCTCTACTGTTGTATGCGCCTCTACTGTTGTATGCGCCTCTACTGTTGTATGCGCCTCTACTGTTGTATGCGCCTCTACTGTTGTATGTACCTCTACTGTTGTATGCGCCTCTACTGTTGTATGTACCTCTACTGTTGTATGCGCCTCTACTGTTGTATGCGCCTCTACTGTTGTATGCGCCTCTACTGTTGTATGTACCTCTACTGTTGTATGTACCTCTACTGTTGTATGTACCTCTACTGTTGTATGCGCCTCTACTGTTGTATGTACCTCTACTGTTGTATGCGCCTCTACTGTTGTATGCGCCTCTACTGTTGTATGCGCCTCTACTGTTGTATGCGCCTCTACTGTTGTATGTACCTCTACTGTTGTATGCGCCTCTACTGTTGTATGCGCCTCTACTGTTGTATGTACCTCTACTGTTGTATGTACCTCTACTGTTGTATGTGCCTCTACTGTTGTATGTACCTCTACTGTTGTATGCGCCTCTACTGTTGTATGCGCCTCTACTGTTGTATGTGCCTCTACTGTTGTATGTACCTCTACTGTTGTATGCGCCTCTACTGTTGTATGCGCCTCTACTGTTGTATGCGCCTCTACTGTTGTATGCGCCTCTACTGTTGTATGTGCCTCTACTGTTGTATGTGCCTCTACTGTTGTATGTGCCTCTACTGTTGTATGTGCCTCTACTGTTGTATGTACCTCTACCTGTTGTATGTACCTCTACTGTTGTATGTACCTCTACTGTTGTATGTACCTCTACTGTTGTATGTACCTCTACTGTTGTATGTACCTCTACTGTTGTATGTGCCTCTACTGTTGTATGTGCCTCTACTGTTGTATGTACCTCTACTGTTGTATGTACCTCTACTGTTGTATGCGCCTCTACTGTTGTATGTACCTCTACTGTTGTATGCGCCTCTACTGTTGTATGCGCCTCTACTGTTGTATGTGCCTCTACTGTTGTATGCGCCTCTACTGTTGTATGCGCCTCTACTGTTGTATGCGCCTCTACTGTTGTATGTGCCTCTACTGTTGTATGCGCCTCTACTGTTGTATGCGCCTCTACTGTTGTATGCGCCTCTACTGTTGTATGTGCCTCTACTGTTGTATGCGCCTCTACTGTTGTATGCGCCTCTACTGTTGTATGTGCCTCTACTGTTGTATGCGCCTCTACTGTTGTATGCGCCTCTACTGTTGTATGCGCCTCTACTGTTGTATGTGCCTCTACTGTTGTATGCGCCTCTACTGTTGTATGCGCCTCTACTGTTGTATGCGCCTCTACTGTTGTATGTGCCTCTACTGTTGTATGCGCCTCTACTGTTGTATGTGCCTCTACTGTTGTATGCGCCTCTACTGTTGTATGCGCCTCTACTGTTGTATGTGCCTCTACTGTTGTATGTGCCTCTACTGTTGTATGTGCCTCTACTGTTGTATGTACCTCTACTGTTGTATGCGCCTCTACTGTTGTATGTGCCTCTACTGTTGTATGCGCCTCTACTGTTGTATGTGCCTCTACTGTTGTATGTACCTCTACTGTTGTATGTGCCTCTACTGTTGTATGTGCCTCTACTGTTGTATGCGCCTCTACTGTTGTACCTCTACTGTTGTATGCGCCTCTACTGTTGTATGCGCCTCTACTGTTGTATGTGCCTCTACTGTTGTATGCGCCTCTACTGTTGTATGTGCCTCTACTGTTGTATGTGCCTCTACTGTTGTATGCGCCTCTACTGTTGTATGTGCCTCTATTGTTGTATGCGCCTCTACTGTTGTATGCGCCTCTACTGTTGTATGTGCCTCTACTGTTGTATGTGCCTCTACTGTTGTATGCGCCTCTACTGTTGTATGTGCCTCTACTGTTGTATGCGCCTCTACTGTTGTATGCGCCTCTACTGTTGTATGTGCCTCTACTGTTGTATGCGCCTCTACTGTTGTATGCGCCTCTACTGTTGTATGCGCCTCTACTGTTGTATGTGCCTCTACTGTTGTATGCGCCTCTACTGTTGTATGTGCCTCTACTGTTGTATGCGCCTCTACTGTTGTATGTGCCTCTACTGTTGTATGTGCCTCTACTGTTGTATGTACCTCTACTGTTGTATGCGCCTCTACTGTTGTATGTGCCTCTACTATTGTATGTGCCTCTACTGTTGTATGTGCCTCTACTGTTGTATGCGCCTCTACTGTTGTATGTGCCTCTACTGTTGTATGTGCCTCTACTGTTGTATGCGCCTCTACTGTTGTATGTGCCTCTACTGTTGTATGCGCCTCTACTGTTGTATGCGCCTCTACTGTTGTATGCGCCTCTACTGTTGTATGTGCCTCTACTGTTGTATGCGCCTCTACTGTTGTATGTGCCTCTACTGTTGTATGTGCCTCTACTGTTGTATGCGCCTCTACTGTTGTATGTGCCTCTACTGTTGTATGTGCCTCTACTGTTGTATGCGCCTCTACTGTTGTATGTGCCTCTACTGTTGTATGTGCCTCTACTGTTGTATGTGCCTCTACTGTTGTATGTGCCTCTACTGTTGTATGTGCCTCTACTGTTGTATGTGCCTCTACTGTTGTATGCGCCTCTACTGTTGTATGCGCCTCTACTGTTGTATGTACCTCTACTGTTGTATGCGCCTCTACTGTTGTATGTGCCTCTACTGTTGTATGTGCCTCTACTGTTGTATGTGCCTCTACTGTTGTATGCGCCTCTACTGTTGTATGTGCCTCTACTGTTGTATGTGCCTCTACTGTTGTATGTGCCTCTACTGTTGTATGTGCCTCTACTGTTGTATGCGCCTCTACTGTTGTATGTGCCTCTACTGTTGTATGCGCCTCTACTGTTGTATGTGCCTCTACTGTTGTATGTGCCTCTACTGTTGTATGTGCCTCTACTGTTGTATGCACCTCTACTGTTGTATGCGCCTCTACTGTTGTATGCGCCTCTA
>NC_091384.1:4328453-4363453 GCF_038502225.1 Cherax quadricarinatus | reverse complement strand
CCCTCAGTAAAGGTATCAGTGTTATACTGCCTGTTATTACAGGTATATATACCAGGATATACCCTCAGTAAAGGTATCAGTGTTATACTGCCTGTTATTACAGGTATATATATACCAGGATATACCGTCAGTGAAGGTAGCAGTGTTATACTGCCTGTTATTATAGGTATATATACCAGGATATACCGTCAGTGAAGGTAGCAGTGTTATACTGCCTGTTATTACAGGTATATATATACCAGGATATACCGTCAGTAAAGGTATCAGTGTTATACTGCCTGTTATTACAGGTATATATATACCAGGATATACCGTCAGTAAAGGTATCAGTGTTATACTGCCTGTTATTACAGGTATATATATACCAGGATATACCGTCAGTGAAGGTAGCAGTGTTATACTGCCTGTTATTATAGGTATATATACCAGGATATACCGTCAGTGAAGGTAGCAGTGTTATACTGCCTGTTATTACAGGTATATATATACCAGGATATACCGTCAGTAAAGGTATCAGTGTTATACTGCCTGTTATTACAGGTATATATATACCAGGATATACCGTCAGTAAAGGTAGCAGTGTTATACTGCCTGTTATTACAGGTATATATACCAGGATATACCGTCAGTGAAGGTAGCAGTGTTATACTGCCTGTTATTACAGGTATATATATACCAGGATATACCGTCAGTGAAGGTAGCAGTGTTATACTGCCTGTTATTACAGGTATATATACCAGGATATACCCTCAGTGAAGGTAGCAGTGTTATACTGCCTGTTATTACAGGTATACATACCAGGATATACCCTCAGTAAAGGTATCAGTGTTATACTGCCTGTTATTACAGGTATATATACCAGGATATACCGTCAGTGAAGGTATCAGTGTTATACTGCCTGTTATTACAGGTATATATACCAGGATATACCCACAAAGTGGGGGTTATATTAACCTGTTATCACAGAGTATACATATGTATACCTCTCATATTAATACTATGTATTAATACACGGAAACATGCGTGTAAGAGGTTCACATTTGGTATACCTCAGCCTAAGGTCAGGCTTCCTCGTTGATCCACCAGACTGTTAGTACTAGCGTCCTCATTGATCCACCATATTAATACGCCAGCCCGAGTATACATACACCGGCCTGAGTATACATACCCCAGCCCGAGTATACATACACCGGCCTGAGTATACATACCCCAGCCCGAATATACATACCCCAGCCCGAATATACATACCCCAGCCCGAGTATACATACCCCAGCCCGAATATACATACCCCAGCCCGAATATACATACCCCAGCCCGAGTATACATACCCCAGCCTGAGTATACATACCCCAGCCCGAGTATACATACCCCAGCCCGAGTATACATACCCCAGCCCGAGTATACATACCCCAGCCCGAGTATACATACCCCAGCCCGAGTATACATACCCCAGCCCGAGTATACATACCCCAGCCCGTGTATACATACCCCAGCCCGAGTATACATACCCCAGCCCGAGTATACATACCCCAGCCCGAGTATACATACCCCAGCCCGAGTATACATACCCCAGCCCGTGTATACATACCCCAGCCCGAGTATACATACCCCAGCCCGAGTATACATACCCCAGCCCGAGTATACATACCCCAGCCCGAGTATACATACCCCAGCCCGTGTATACATACCCCAGCCCGAGTATATACACACGGTGTACGGGTATACCCGTGACAGGTCTCCAGGGTTGTGCTCTGGACCCGGACCACAGCTGATGATAGTTCGTAGATATATTCCTTTACCTTTGATATACCTTTGAAGAATTTCGAGAGTATATCTACTCTCTGATCCCGGCCATGGGCCAGGCTCGTCTGGTGCTCGCCTGGTGAACCAGGCTGTTGCTGCTGGAGGCCCGCTCCCCCCCACATACCCATAACACCCTGGTTGATCTGGCACCTGAGAAAATGCAGTATGGCCCCATACTGCTTTAACGCTCTCTTTTGTATATGTAGCAGTAATATATGTTAATAATGATAATAGATTATTGCTATTATTATTATTCGATTATTATTAATTAATAAAAGACACTGATAATGATAATCCTGTGTAATAATAATAATAATAATAATTATTATTATTAATTAATAAAAGACACTGATAATGATAATCCTGTGTAATAATAATAATAATAATAATAATAATAATAATAATTAATTATTATTATTATTAATAAAAGACACTGATAATGATAATCCTGTGTAATAATAATAATAATAATAATTATTATTATTAATAAAAGACACTGATAATGATAATCCTGTGTAATAATAATAATAATAATAATTATTATTATTAATAAAAGACACTGATAATGATAATCCTGTGTAATAATAATAATAATAATAATAATAATAATAATAATAATAATAATAATTAATAATAATTAATAATAATAATTAATAATAATAATAATTAATAATAATAATTAATAATAATAATAATTAATAATAATAATAATAATTAATAATAATAATAATAATAATTAATAATAATAATTAATAATAATAATTAATAATAATAATTAATAATAATGACGTAGCGTAGGGGTGTAATTGTGGTCGGGTGATAGTAATTAGGAGGGTCAAGTGGAAGGTGGTGTGAGGTAATTACCTCGTCTTGATGATTGATTTAAACTCGCGTCGCCTCGTCAGGTGATTAGCCAGCCAGGTGATTAATGTGTGATTGGGAATTACTCTGTGCTTGGCTAATTACTCTCCCCTCCCTCCACCCCCCTCACCATGATCCCATAGTTGACAATGGTACCATGCTTCCCTAATGGCCTTTAAGGTGTGTGTGTGTGTGTGTGCTGGCTGCTGGCGCCAGTAGTCTGATTGATCAGCCAGGGAGGTCTGCTCCAGGACCATGTCGTGGTCCAGGATCTGGTGGTTTTTAATGTGAAGTGGGGGTAATATCAGTGGTTTTTAATGTAAAGTGGGAGTAATATCAGTGGTTTTTAATGTAAAGTGGGGGTAATATCAGTGGTTTTTAATGTAAAGTGGGGGTAATATCAGTGGTTTTTAATGTAAAGTGGGGGTAATATCAGTGGTTTTTAATGTGAAGTGGGGGTAATATCAGTGGTTTTTAATGTGAAGTGGGGGTAATATCAGTGGTTTTTAATGTAAAGTGGGGGTAATATTAGTGGGGGTAATATCAGTGGTTTTTAATGTAAAGTGGGGGTAATATCAGTGGTTTTTAATGTGAAGTGGGGGTAATATCAGTGGTTTTTAATGTAAAGTGGGGGTAATATCAGTGGTTTTTAATGTAAAGTGGGGGTAATATCAGTGGTTTTTAATGTGAAGTGGGGTTAATATCAGTGGTTTTTAATGTGAAGTGGGGGTAATATTAGTGGGGGTAATATCAGTGGTTTTTAATGTAAAGTGGAGGTAATATTAGTGGGGGTAATATCAGTGGTTTTTAATGTGAAGTGGGGGTAATATCAGTGGTTTTTAATGTAAAGTGGGGGTAATATCAGTGGTTTTTAATGTAAAGTGGGGGTAATATCAGTGGTTTTTAATGTAAAGTGGGGGTAATATCAGTGGTTTTTAATGTAAAGTGGGGGTAATATCAGTGGTTTTTAATGTAAAGTGGGGGTAATATCAGTGGTTTTTAATGTAAAGTGGGGGTAATATCAGTGGTTTTTAATGTGAAGTGGGGGTAATATCAGTGGTTTTTAATGTAAAGTGGGGGTAATATCAGTGGTTTTTAATGTAAAGTGGGGGTAATATCAGTGGTTTTTAATGTGAAGTGGGGTTAATATCAGTGGTTTTTAATGTGAAGTGGGGGTAATATTAGTGGGGGTAATATCAGTGGTTTTTAATGTGAAGTGGGGGTAATATTAGTGGAGGTAATATCAGTGGTTTTTAATGTAAAGTGGAGGTAATGTTAGTGGGGGTAATATCAGTGGTTTTTAATGTGAAGTGGGGGTAATATCAGTGGTTTTTAATGTAAAGTGGAGGTAATATTAGTGGGGGTAATATCAGTGGTTTTTAATGTGAAGTGGGGGTAATATCAGTGGTTTTTAATGTGAAGTGGGGGTAATATCAGTGGTTTTTAATGTAAAGTGGGGGTAATATCAGTGGTTTTTAATGTAAAGTGGGGGTAATATCAGTGGTTTTTAATGTATAGTGGGGGTAATATTAGTCGTTTTTAATGTATAGTGGGGGTAATATCAGTGGTTTTTAATGTAAAGTGGGGGTAATATCAGTGGTTTTTAATGTATAGTGGGGGTAATATCAGTGGTTTTTAATGTAAAGTGGGGGTAATATCAGTGGTTTTTAATGTAAAGTGGGGGTAATATCAGTGGTTTTTAATGTATAGTGGGGGTAATATTAGTGGTTTTTAATGTATAGTGGGGGTAATATCAGTGGTTTTTAATGTAAAGTGGGGGTAATATCAGTGGTTTTTAATGTATAGTGGGGGTAATATCAGTGGTTTTTAATGTAAAGTGGGGGTAATATCAGTGGTTTTTAATGTAAAGTGGGGGTAATATCAGTGGTTTTTAATATAAAGTGGGGGTAATATCAGTGGTTTTTAATGTAAAGTGGGGGTAATATCAGTGGTTTTTAATGTGAAGTGGGGGTAATATTAGTGGTTTTTAATGTGAAGTGTGGGTAATATTAGTGGGGGTAATATCAGTGGTTTTTAATGTGAAGTGGGGGTAATATCAGTGGTTTTTAATGTGAAGTGGGGGTAATATTAGTGGGGGTAATATCAGTGGTTTTTAATGTAAAGTGGGGGTAATTTTAGTGGTTTTTAATGTAAAGTGGGGGTAATATTAGTGGGGGTAATATCAGTGGTTTTTAATGTAAAGTGGGGGTAATATCAGTGGTTTTTAATGTGAAGTGGGGGTAATATCAGTGGTTTTTAATGTAAAGTGTGGGTAATATTAGTGGGGGTAATATCAGTGGTTTTTAATGTGAAGTGGGGGTAATATCAGTGGTTTTTAATGTAAAGTGGGGGGAATATCAGTGGTTTTTAATGTAAAGTGGGGTAATATCAGTGGTTTTTAATGTGAAGTGGGGGTAATATTAGTGGTTTTTAATGTGAAGTGTGGGTAATATTAGTGGGGGTAATATCAGTGGTTTTTAATGTGAAGTGGGGGTAATATCAGTGGTTTTTAATGTGAAGTGGGGGTAATATTAGTGGGGGTAATATCAGTGGTTTTTAATGTAAAGTGGGGGTAATTTTAGTGGTTTTTAATGTAAAGTGGGGGTAATATTAGTGGGGGTAATATCAGTTGTTTTTAATGTAAAGTGGGGGTAATATCAGTGGTTTTTAATGTGAAGTGGGGGTAATATTAGTGGGGGTAATATCAGTGGTTTTTAATGTGAAGTGGGGGTAATATTAGTGGGGGTAATATCAGTGGTTTTTAATGTGAAGTGGGGGTAATATCAGTGGTTTTTAATGTGAAGTGGGGGTAATATCAGTGGTTTTTAATGTGAAGTGGGGGTAATATCAGTGGTTTTTAATGTAAAGTGCGGGAAATATCAGTGGTTTTTAATGTAAAGTGGGGGTAATATCAGTGGTTTTTAATGTATAGTGGGGGTAATATTAGTGGGGGTAATATCAGTGGTTTTTAATGTGAAGTGGGGGTAATATTAGTGGGGGTAATATCAGTGGTTTTTAATGTAAAGTGGGGGTAATATTAGTGTGGGTAATATCAGTGGTTTTTAATGTAAAGTGGGGGTAATATCAGTGGTTTTTAATGTAAAGTGGGGGTAATATCAGTGGTTTTTAATGTAAAGTGGGGGTAATATCAGTGGTTTTTAATGTGAAGTGGGGGTAATATCAGTTGTTTTTAATGTAAAGTGGGGGTAATATCAGTGGTTTTTAATGTAAAGTGGGGGTAATATCAGTGGTTTTTAATGTGAAGTGGGGGTAATATCAGTTGTACTCTTATCTGTACCCTGACTGGAGTCTGGTACATGTTTGTACTGCATGGTGACACCAGAGTGATAGTTGACCATATGAAATTGCTGACACAGCTGACCTACAGCTGGCTCACAGATGACACAGCTGGCCCACTGATAACACAGATGACACAGCTGACCTACAGCTCACCCACATGACACAGCTGACCCACAGATGACATAGCTGGCTCACAGATGATACAGCTGACACAGCTGACCCACTGATGACAAGCTGACCCACACATGACACAGCTGACCCACAGATGACACAGCTGGCTCACTGATGACACAGCTGATCTACAGCTCACCCACAGATGACACAGCTGACCCACAGATGACACAGCTGACCCACAGATGACACAGTTGGCTCACTGGTGACACAGCTGACCCACAGATGACACAGCTGGCTCACTGATGACACAGCTGACACAGCTCACCCACTGATGACACAGCTGACCTACAGCTCACCCACAGATGACACAGCTGACCCACAGATGACACAGCTGACACAGCTGACCTATAGCTCACCCACTGATGACACAGGTGACCTACAGCTGGCCCACTGATGACACAGCTGACCTACAGCTGGCCCATTGATCACACAGCTGACCCACTGATGACACAGCTGACCTACAGCTGGTCCACTAATGACACAGATGACACAACTGACCTACAGCTGACCCACAGATGACACAACTGACCTACAGCAGGCTCACAGATGACACAGCTGACCTACAGCAGGCTCACAGATGACACAGCTGACCTACAGCAGGCTCACAGATGACACAACTGACCTACAGCAGGCTCACAGATGACACAGCTGACCTACAGCAGGCTCACAGATGACACAACTGACCTACAGCAGGCTCACAGATGAAACAGCTGACCTACAGCAGGCCCACTGATGACACAGCTGGCCCACTGAGGACACAGCTGACCTACAGCTGGTTCACTAATGGCACAGCTGGCCCACTGATGACACAGCTGACCTACAGCTGGCCCACTAATGGCACAGCTGACCTACAACTGGCCCACATATGATAGAGAGGAGGGAGGGAGTGAGAGAGAGAGTGTGTGTGTGTGTGTGTGTGTGTGTATGTGTGTGTGTCTACAACCCCCACCATCACAACATTACAACAACAACTTAACATCTCAATGGTACACAATAACAACACACCGTCTCCGGGACCACAAAAATAACAATACACTCCATTTAGATTATAAACAGAGAATTTACAGTTACTCCTCTGGCCTAAATTAAGTCCTATATCATACACTCGACCATTTACGACTGTCTTATTTTACGACATGGCTCGTGAAGGCTACCAACTTTTCCAATAGCCAGGACAAATGTCATATACATATATATATATATATATATATATATATATATATATATATATATATATATATATATATATATATATATATTCTTGAGGTGATAAATGGCTCAGTCATAATTTAAAAGGCTTTTTATTCTATATAGTAGATTTGGAAGCTGGACGACCATTTGAAGGTAGTTATATATTCCTGTGTTGTAAGGGACTTAGGTCTGGAATATTGAGCAGCTGGTCAAGGTGTGTTTGTGGTGGTGTGGTAGTGGTTGGTGGGAGTGTGGTGTGTGTTGCAGGTTGTGGTTGGTGGGTGTGTGGTGTGTGTTGCAGGTTGTGGTTGGTGCGAGTGTGGTCAGTGTTACAAGTGGTGGTAGGTGGGAGTGTGGTCAGTGTTGCAGGTGGTGGTAGGTGGGAGATGGGAGTGTGGTCAGTGTTGTAGGTGGGAGTGTGGTCAGTGTTGCAGGTGGTGGCAGGTGGGATGGTGGTAGCAGTGGCTAAAGGTAAGAATTTAGATGGCTAGCCACTAGAAGTGCTGTTGAGAGTAGCACTCTCTTAAGTACCTTACATAATGTTGCACCAGTTAGCCGTGCCAGACGTCTTGTTGCACGGACTTGCGTTGACAAGTGCGTCTCATAACCTAACTTCAATTATCTGAAATACCTCGATTTTCCACTTAATCCAAGTTTAGTCTCCAGTGAACTGAGTTATGATACCGGGATGGTGGATTAATTAGGTTGTGAACCTAATTAATGCAGGTAAAGATTGTGACGATTAAGACATGTCCAACACTTGGCCAACTGAACATTAAAATGGTATAAAATACCGACAGGTTGTTAGGTAAGACACATATGCAACAGTTAGGTATCTTTATTTCGAAACGTTTCGCCTACACAGTAGGCTTCTTCAGTCGAGTACAGAAAAGTTGATAGAAGCAGAAGATACTTGAAGACGATGTAATCAGTCCATCACCCTTAAAGTTTTGAGGTGGTCAGTCCCTCAGTCTGGAGAAGAGCATTGTTCCGTTGTCTGAAACAATATGAAGTTGAAGTGACAGGATGGAGCCTTATATAGTGCCAGGAGGTGAGACGTAGGTTGCTTTGGGAGGGCAGGTCCCTCTACCAAAGTGGTTGGGCCACTTACCTTTTATATCCTACCTCTCCCCCCCCCCTCCAACCCTCTTCCAATATTTCCATCCTTACCCATCCTTCTTCCTTCCCATCTTACCAAAGCTCTGGTCATTAGAAGAAGAAGAAGGGCAGGTCCCTCTCAAACCCAGCCGTTCTCACTAGCAACCTACGTCTCACCTCCTGGCACTATATAAGGCTCCATCCTGTCACTTCAACTTCATATTGTTTCAGACAACGGAACAATGCTCTTCTCCAGACTGAGGGACTGACCACCTCAAAACTTTAAGGGTGATGGACTGATTACATCGTCTTCAAGTATCTTCTGCTTCTATCAACTTTTCTGTACTCGACTGAAGAAGCCTACTGTGTAGGCGAAACGTTTCGAAATAAAGATACCTAACTGTTGCATATGTGTCTTACCTAACACTTGGCCAACTATTGCACATGTCTTAAGCTTCAAGTTCTCGGAATAACATCACCGGCCTGGTTGACCAGACAAGCATAGCCCATGGCCGGGCTCCGAGAGTACCGAAACTCCCGAAACTCTTCAAAGGTATATCAGAGGTAAAGGCACCGCAGGCATGGAGTATATAGTCAAGGTTAAAATCTCTCCACACTTCCCTCGATCACCACGCACTCTTGTCCCCCTCTTGAAGTTGCTGGAGGAGTGTGTGTAGTGAGTTCGTTATCCTGGAGAGTCAGGGATGGAAGAAACAGCCGTTTACAAGAGTCAACGACTGGACGAAGCGTCTGGTCAACTTCCTTCTATATTCTAAAATACCATTATTTTTCCTTAAATTTTCACGTATTCTGTCTATTAAACGTGTTACGTATCCTGTTATAATTATATTGTGATTTTGGGTTTTAGTCTGACTCTTTTGATGTGGGATGAGGGTACCTTTGTACTTGGTACCGATTGAGTCATTTCTCGGCTTGTCCAGGTACACTAAATTCATTTCCTCGTTTATCTCCTTTGAATAAATGAAGGGAGGAACACTGCAGAAGGTCCACTGGCCCATACAAGGCAGGTCCTTCTCTTAATGATCCATTTCTACCCACCCACTTGTCCAACCTTTTCCCAACTGGAGGTAGGCAGGGTTCTACTAGAGGTAGACAGGGTTCAACTAGAGGTAGACAGGGTTCAACTAGAGGTAGACAGGGTTCAACTAGAGGTAGACAGGGTTCTACTAGAGGTAGACAGGGTTCTGCTGGAGGTAGACAGGGTTCTACTGGAGGTAGACAGGGTTCAACTAGAGGTAGACAGGGTTCTACTAGAGGTAGACAGGGTTCAACTAGAGGTAGACAGGGTTCAACTAGAGGTAGACAGGGTTCTACTGGAGGTAGACAGGGTTCAACTAGAGGTAGACAGGGTTCAACTAGAGGTAGACAGGGTTCAACTAGAGGTAGACAGGGTTCTACTGGAGGTAGACAGGGTTCAACTGGTCGTAGACAGGGTGTCTTTTATGGACACAGATACTGTCTTTAATGGCCACAGATACTGTCTTTAATGGCCTTAGATAGTCTTTTATGGCCACAGATAGTCTTTCATGGCCACAGATACTGTCTTTCATGGCCACAGATACTGTCTTTAATGGCCTTAGATAGTCTTTTATGGCCACAGATAGTCTTTCATGGCCACAGATACTGTCTTTCATGGCCACAGATACTGTCTTTCATGGCCACAGATACTCTTTCATGGCCACAGATACTGTCTTTCATGGCCACAGATACTGTCTTTCATGGCCACAGATACTGTCTTTCATGGCCTGAGATACTTTTATGGTCACAGATACTCTTTCATGGCCACAGATACTGTCTTTCATGGCCACAGATACTGTCTTTCATGGCCACAGATACTGTCTTTCATGGCCACAGATACTGTCTTTCATGGCCACAGATACTGTCTTTCATGGCCACAGATACTGTCTTTCATGGCCACAGATACTGTCTTTCATGGCCACAGATACTGTCTTTCATGGCCACAGATACTGTCTTTCATGGCCACAGATACAGTCTTTCATGGCCACGGATACTGTCTTTCATGGCCACAGATACTGTCCTTCATGGCCACAGATACTGTCCTTCATGGCCACAGATACTGTCTTTCATGGCCACAGATACTGTCTTTCATGGCCACAGATACTGTCCTTCAGAGCCACAGATACAGTCTTTCATGGCCACAGATACTGTCATGGCCACAGTGTCTTGTAGACACTGTCTTAAAGAGTCACAGGAAGACTTAAGACTTTGTACAAGTCTTGGAAGGAAGTAGATAGGGTCGAGGGAGACGACCAAGACTTTAAAAATGGCTTGGATCGTGGTAGTGGTGGTTGGTAGGGCAGGGGATTGTAGTAGTAGGGATAGTGGTAGTTGTAAAGGTTATGGTGGAATGGTGGTGATTGTGGTGGTAGAAGAGTGTAGTGTTGGTGGTGTAGGTGGTAGTGGTAGTAACTGTGGCAGTCATGACTGTCACTGTGTGTGTGTGTGTGTGTGTGTGTGTGTGTGTGTGTGTGTGTGTGTGTGTGTGTGGTCGTTGGAGTCGATTCATAGCTCCTGGCTCCGCCTCTTCCGGCTGCAATAGCCTTATCGTACCTCTTCTTAAAGGTGTGTGTATGTGTGTGTGTGTGTGTGTGTGTGTGTGTGTGTGTGTGTGTGTGTGTGTGTGTGTGTGCGTGCGTGTGCGCTCGCTCGCAAGCTCGCCGAGTTATATTGCCGAGGGTTGAGGCAGCTCCTGGCCCCGCCTTCAAGAACCCCCCCTCCCCGTTCATGGACATCACATTCCTTTCGGCTTCTTGGTATTTAACATACCCACTCTTGAAGCTGCGTATTGTGTGTAACTGCTGTGAGTCAGGGGAACCACCGCCCCTCAGGCTGGATGCACACCACTGGCAGCAACAGCTTTGTTGATCAGACAGCCAACACGGTAGTCTAGCCATGGGGCTACGAGTGGCCTAAGCCTCTTTCCATAAAGTATTAAAATCTCATATCTGTTTATTTCCATATAGATAGATCGCTGAGCCTAGGCCTCCAGGCCGTGTATATAACAATTTTGACCAGGTCTCTACCCCTCCCCCCCCCAAAAAAAAAATAATTATAACTTTTAAATCCAGATTTTTGAGTTTCTGTAATGGAAAAATTAATTTTTGGGCGTGGGATTGGCAGTAACAGTCTGGTTGGTCAGGTCCTGATCCTCCTGGAGGTCTGGTTATGGACCAGGCCGCTGGGGCGTTGACCCCTGGAACACCTGGAGAGTGAGGTAACATTGTCCCTATCACAGAAAACCTACAATACCATACCTGGAACACTTCACAACCCACAATACCATACCTGGAACACTTCACAACCCACAATACCATACCTGGAACACTTCACAACCCACAATACCATACCTGGAACACTTCACAACCCACAATACCGTACCTGGAACACTTTACAACCCACAATACCATACCTGGAACACTTTACAACCCACAATACCGTACCTGGAACACTTTACAACCCACAATACCATACCTGGAACACTTCACAACCCACAATACCATACCTGGAACACTTCGCAACCCACAATACCATACCTGGAACACTTCACAACCCACAATACCATACCTGGAACACTTCACAACCCACAATACCATACCTGGAACACTTTACAACCCACAATACCGTACCTGGAACACTTCACAACCCACAATACCGTACCTGGAACACTTCACAACCCACAATACCATACCTGGAACACTTCACAACCCACAATACCATACCTGGAACACTTCACAACCCACAATACCATACCTGGAACACTTCACAACCCACAATACCATACCTGGAACACTTCACAACCCACAATACCATACCTGGAACACTTCACAACCCACAATACCATACCTGGAACACTTCACAACCCACAATACCATACCTGGAACACTTCACAACCCACAATACCATACCTGGAACACTTCACAACCCACAATACCATACCTGGAACACTTCACAACCCACAATACCATACCTGGAACACTTCACAACCCACAATACCATACCTGGAACACTTCACAACCCACAATATCATACCTGGAACACTTCACAACCCACAATACCATACCTGGAACACTTCACAACCCACAATACCATACCTGGAACACTTCACAACCCACAATATCATACCTGGAACACTTCACAACCCACAATACCATACCTGGAACACTTCACAACCCACAATACCATACCTGGAACACTTCACAACCCACAATACCATACCTGGAACACTTCACAACCCACAATACCATACCTGGAACACTTCACAACCCACAATACCATACCTGGAACACTTCACAACCCACAATACCATACCTGGAACACTTCACAACCCACAATACCATACCTGGAACACTTCACAACCCACAATACCATACCTGGAACACTTCACAACCCACAATACCATACCTGGAACACTTCACAACCCACAATACCATACCTGGAACACTTCACAACCCACAATACCATACCTGGAACACTTCACAACCCACAATACCATACCTGGAACACTTCACAACCCACAATACCATACCTGGAACACTTCACAACCCACAATACCATACCTGGAACACTTCACAACCCACAATACCATACCTGGAACACTTCACAACCCACAATACCATACCTGGAACACTTCACAACCCACAATACCATACCTGGAACACTTCACAACCCACAATACCATACCTGGAACACTTCACAACCCACAATACCATACCTGGAACACTTCACAACCCACAATACCATACCTGGAACACTTCACAACCCACAATACCATACCTGGAACACTTCACAACCCACAATACCATACCTGGAACACTTCACAACCCACAATACCATACCTGGAACACTTCACAACCCACAATACCATACCTGGAACACTTCACAACCCACAATACCATACCTGGAACACTTCACAACCCACAATACCATACCTGGAACACTTCACAACCCACAATACCATACCTGGAACACTTCACAACCCACAATACCATACCTGGAACACTTCACAACCCACAATACCATACCTGGAACACTTCACAACCCACAATACCATACCTGGAACACTTCACAACCCACAATACCATACCTGGAACACTTCACAACCCACAATATCATACCTGGAACACTTCACAACCCACAATATCATACCTGGAACACTTCACAACCCACAATACCATACCTGGAACACTTCACAACCCACAATATCATACCTGGAACACTTCACAACCCATACAATACCATACCTGGAACACTTCACAACCCACAATATCATACCTGGAACACTTCACAACCCACAATACCATACCTGGAACACTTCACAACCCACAATACCATACCTGGAACACTTCACAACCCACAATATCATACCTGGAACACTTCACAACCCACAATATCATACCTGGAACACTTCACAACCCACAATATCATACCTGGAACACTTCACAACCCACAATACCATACCTGGAACACTTCACAACCCACAATATCATACCTGGAACACTTCACAACCCACAATATCATACCTGGAACACTTCACAACCCACAATATCATACCTGGAACACTTCACAACCCACAATACCATACCTGGAACACTTCACAACCCACAATACCATACCTGGAACACTTCACAACCCACAATACCATACCTGGAACACTTCACAACCCACAATATCATACCTGGAACACTTCACAACCCACAATACCATACCTGGAACACTTCACAACCCACAATACCATACCTGGAACACTTCACAACCCACAATATCATACCTGGAACACTTCACAACCCACAATATCATACCTGGAACACTTCACAACCCACAATATCATACCTGGAACACTTCACAACCCACAATATCATACCTGGAACACTTCACAACCCACAATACCATACCTGGAACACTTCACAACCCACAATACCATACCTGGAACACTTCACAACCCACAATACCATACCTGGAACACTTCACAACCCACAATACCATACCGGAACACTTCACAACCCACAATACCATACCTGGAACACTTCACAACCCACAATATCATACCTGGAACACTTCACAACCCACAATACCATACCTGGAACACTTCACAACCCACAATCATACCTGGAACACTTCACAAACCCACAATATCATACCTGGAACACTTCACAACCCATACAATATCATACCTGGAACACTTCACAACCCACAATATCATACCTGGAACACTTCACAACCCACAATATCATACCTGGAACACTTCACAACCCACAATACCATACCTGGAACACTTCACAACCCACAATATCATACCTGGAACACTTCACAACCCACAATATCATACCTGGAACACTTCACAACCCACAATATCATACCTGGAACACTTCACAACCCACAATATCATACTGGAACACTTCACAACCCACAATACCATACCTGGAACACTTCACAACCCACAATATCATACCTGGAACACTTCACAACCCACAATACCATACCTGGAACACTTCACAACCCACAATACCATACCTGGAACACTTCACAACCCACAATACCATACCTGGAACACTTCACAACCCACAATACCATACCTGGAACACTTCACAACCCACAATACCATACCTGGAACACTTCACAACCCACAATACCATACCTGGAACACTTCACAACCCACAATACCATACCTGGAACACTTCACAACCCACAATATCATACCTGGAACACTTCACAACCCACAATATCATACCTGGAACACTTCACAACCCACAATATCATACCTGGAACACTTCACAACCCACAATACCATACCTGGAACACTTCACAACCCACAATATCATACCTGGAACACTTCACAACCCACAATATCATACCTGGAACACTTCACAACCCACAATATCATACCTGGAACACTTCACAACCCACAATACCATACCTGGAACACTTCACAACCCACAATATCATACCTGGAACACTTCACAACCCACAATACCATACCTGGAACACTTCACAACCCACAATATCATACCTGGAACACTTCACAACCCACAATATCATACCTGGAACACTTCACAACCCACAATACCATACCTGGAACACTTCACAACCCACAATATCATACCTGGAACACTTCACAACCCACAATATCATACCTGGAACACTTCACAACCCACAATATCATACCTGGAACACTTCACAACCCACAATATCATACCTGGAACACTTCACAACCCACAATACCATACCTGGAACACTTCACAACCCACAATACCATACCTGGAACACTTCACAACCCACAATACCGTACCTGGAACACTTCACAACCCACAATACCGTACCTGGAACACTTCACAACCCACAATACCATACCTGGAACACTTCACAACCCACAATACCATACCTGGAACACTTCACAACCCACAATACCATACCTGGAACACTTCACAACCCACAATACCATACCTGGAACACTTCACAACCCACAATACCATACCTGGAACACTTCACAACCCACAATATCATACCTGGAACACTTCACAACCCACAATACCATACCTGGAACACTTCACAACCCACAATACCATACCTGGAACACTTCACAACCCACAATATCATACCTGGAACACTTCACAACCCACAATATCATACCTGGAACACTTCACAACCCACAATACCATACCTGTGTATGTAGAGTTTCCTGTGTGTGTGTGTGTGAGAGAGAGAGAGTGAGTAAGCTTCATGTACTCGCCTATTTGCGGTTGCAGGGGTCGAGTCATACCTCCTGGCCCCACCTCTTCAATGGTCGCTACTAGGTCTTCTCTCTCCCTGCTCCATGAGCTTTATCATACCTCGTCTTAAAACTATGTATGGTTCCTGCCTCCACTACATCGCTTGCCAGACTATTCCACTGCCTGACAACTCTGTGACTGAAGAAATACTTTCTAACATCCCTTTGACTCATTTGAGTCTTCAACTTCCAATTGTGACCTCTTGTTTCTGTGTCCCATCACTGGAACATCCTGTCTTTGTCCACCTTGTCAATTCCACGCAGTATTTTATATGTCGTTATCATGCCTTCCCTGACCCTCCTGTCCCCCAGTGTGGTTTGGCCGATTTCGATTAATCTTTCTTCGTAGGACATTCCCCCTTAGCTCTGGGACTAGTCTTGTTGCAAACCTTTGCACTTTCTCTAATTTCTTGAGATGCTTGACCAGGTGTGGGTTCCAAACTGGTGCTGCATACTCCAGTATGGGCCTGACGTACACGGTGTACAGTGTCATGAACGATTCCTTACCGAATTATCGGAACACTATTCTCAGGTTTGCTAGGCGCCCATATGCTGCAGCAGTTATCTGGTTGATGTGCGCCTCACGAGATGTGCTCGGTGTTATACTCACCCCAGGATCTTTTTCCTTGAGTGAGGTTTGTAGTCTTTGGCCACCTAGCCTATACTCTGTCTGCGGTCTTCTTTGCCCTTCCCCGATCTTCATGACTTTGCATTTGGTGGGGCTAAATTCGAGGAGCCAGTTGCTGGACCAGGCTTCCAGCCTGTCCAGGTGTGTCTGTAGTCCTGCCTGATCCTCATCCGATTTAATTCTCATCATTAACTACATAGACCCCTGGTTGTCTTCAAGTAGGCACTGAACAAGCACCTGAAGTCGGTACCTGACCAGCCGGGCTGGGGTTCGTACGTTGGATTGCGTGCAGCCAGCAGTAACAGCTTGGTTGATCATGAGGCCTGGTCACAGACCGGGCCGCGGGGGCGTTGACCCCCGGAACACTCTCCAGGTAAACTCCATATCTGCGAACAAGGACACTTCTGAGTTTATCCCTTCCGTCATGTCATTTACATATATCAAAAACAGCACAGGTCCTAGGACTGACCCCTGTGGCACCCCGCTCGTCACGGGCGCCCACTCTGACACCTCGTCACGTACCATGACTCGTTGTTGCTTCCCTGTCAGATATTCTTTGATCCATTGCAGTGTTCTTCCTATTATGTGCCTGATCCTCTTGCTTTTGCATTAACTTCTTGTGAGGAACTGTCAAAGGCCTTCTTGCAGTCCAAGAAGATGCAATCTACCCACCCCTCTCTCTCGTGTCTTACTTTGGTACCTTGCCATAAAACTCCAATAGGTTTGTGACACAGGATTTTCCTTCCCTGAAACCGTGCTGATTGTTGTCTAGAAGCTAGTTCCTTTCTAGGTGCTCCACCACTCTCGTCTCGGTAATCTTCTCCGTGACTTTGCATACTGTACACATCAGTGACACTGGTTTGTAGTTTGTCTCGTGTCTATCTTCTTTTTTTTAGAAACTGGGAGTACATTTGCCGTCTTCCATACCTCAGGCATTTGCCCAGTTTCAATGGATGTGTTGATTGTTGTTAGTGGCGCACACAGTGTCTCTGCTCCCTCTCTAAGGACCCACGGAGAGATGTCCAGTCCCACCGCCTTTGAGGTATCAAGGTCACATAGCTTCTCCTCAGTTGTGTGTATTTCATCCAGCACTTGTTGGTGTATCCCTTCTTGGTGTACCCCTCCCCCCCTATTCTGACTTCCTGGAGTCCTTCCTGTCTCCACTGTGAATACTTCTTTTAATATCATGGTGAGCTCCTCACATACTACTTGGTTGTTTCTTGTGATCTCTCCTCCTTCCTTCCTCAGCCTGATTACCTAGTCCTTGAATGTTGTTTTCCTCCTGATGTGGCTATACAACAGCTTTGGGTCAGACTTGACTTTCGATGCTAAGTCATTTTTCGTATTGTCACTGAGCCTCCCCCCCCGTCTCTCTGCATATTCATTTCTGGCTCTTTGACTAATCTCTTTATTTTCCTGGGTCCTTTGTCTTCTGTACTTTTTCCATTCTCAAGCACTCTTAGCTTTTTGCCTCCCTACACCTCCGGGTAAACCAAGGGCTCGTTCTGGTCTTCCCATTATTTCTGTTGCTCTTGGGAACAAACCTTTCCTCTGCCTCCTTGCATTTTGTTGTTACGTATTCCATCATTTAGTTTACTGATTTTCCTACCAATTCTCTTTGCCACTGAACCTCTTGCCAGAAGTTCCTCATACCTGTGTAGTCCCTCCTTTTGTAGTTTGGCTTTTCCTATCCTACTCCTGTTACCCTCTCCACTTGTAACTCTACTGTGCATTCAAAGCTCGGAACCACATGATCACTAGCTCCGAGGGGCCTTTCGTATGAGATGTCCTCAGTGTCTACACTACTCAAGGTGAATGCAAGGTCCAGTCTTGCTGGTTCATCCTCACCTCTCTCTCTCTCTGGTAGTGTCCCTAACATATTGATGCATATGTGTGTGTGTGTGTGTGTGTGTGTGTTTGTGCATAGTTTTCCTGTATGTAAGTCTAGATTGTTCCTGTTATCTAGCAGTACTTACCTATATGTGCTCACGGGGGTCGAATCACAGCCTCTGCAACTGTCTACATCACCTCTTCATTGTAAACAAAAAAACATATATTGCCGTAAGTCCCAGAAAACCTTCACTTCCAGACTATCAATGGTGTTTTCAGTCTTCTCTCTTAAACAATAACATGAATTGTCGCTCACAATATTAGCTACCGTATTTTCCGGCATATAAGGCGCACGACAAGAGTGTAACGGTAAATCAGTAAGTATATTCAAGGACTTGTGACCTTGATGCTAAAGCGTAACCCAAAGCTTACCCTTGACCTTGAGCATATAAGGCGCAGGTCAGGTTAGCCTATGTTAAGTAAGGTAAGGTTCGTCAGGAAACATTTGTCCTTTGTCATATGACCCACAGCTGGAGGTTTTGGTCATCTGACAGAGGCCTTCCACTGGCTTACTGGTCCATTCCTTTAAAAATTGAGGTTATAAGTTCTAAGGCGTGATTTTTTCCCAAGTCTTTTGTGGGAAAAGGGCGCGCCTTATATGCCGGAAAATGTTGCTGAAAATGGTGAATTCAAGGCTTGGAAAGTCTTGTATCTGAGGTAAATTCTACCACACTGTGTAAGCTGCCTCACACGGTGTTTGTCTCTCCTGTGTGTGTGTAATCTCTGCTGTTTGATGTTTTTAGCTGCTTGTGTGTGTGTGTGTGTGTGTGTGTGTGTGTGTGTGTGTGTGTTGTAAAACGCTACAAAACGCTATAAAAGCACCAGAAAGTCACAAAACGCTACAGAATCATTACAGAAGCTTTACAGAATCGGTACAAAATCTCTACAGAATCTGTACAAAAACACTACAGAATCGGTACAAAAACACTACAGAATCGGTACAAAATCTCTACAGAATCGGTACAAAATCTCTACAGAATCTGTACAAAAACACTACAGAATCGGTACAAAAACACTACAGAATCGGTACAAAAGCACTACAGAATCGGTACAAAAGCACTACAGAATCGGTACAAAAGCACTACTGAATCGGTACAAAAGCACTACTGAATCGGTACAAAAGCACTACAGAATCGGTACAAAAACACTACAGAATCGGTACAAAAGCACTACAGAATCGGTACAAAAGCACTACAGAATCGGTACAAAAGCACTACAGAATCGGTACAAAAGCACTACAGAATCGGTACAAAAACACTACAAAATTACTACAAAAACAGAGAATCACAGCACTGTACCAATGTTTGCAGGCGATATAAGAATCTGTACGAGTGACACACACTGTAGACAACAGTAAAGTTCCAGGATTTTTTAAAAGGTAAACAAGAACAAGTCTTTTAAATCTTTCTGGAGTAGGCAAAAGTTAGTTAATTATCGTGGTAAGCCAGTGGAAGGCCTCGATCAGATGACCAAAAGCTCCAGCTGTGGGTCATCATATAACCAAGACCAGCGTCAGGAAACACTTGTCCTGTTTCCTGACGAACCTTACCCCAGTCTACATGATAATGTCTGTCAGCGTAAACGTAAGGTCACTGTCTGACAAGATAACAGTAGTCTCTGGGCTATAAGACTGATGATCATTTACCAGGATTGATGGACTGATTCCCCCAGACTTCCTCTGTCACATCCCACCACGAAGGTTGACTTTCTTACGTACAGTAATGAAATGTGTCAGCGTAAGCTGGGTGACTTGAGTATCACACTGGGTAAAAGGGGGAATTTTTTTTACCCCTTTTCCAATTCTTCCATTTTCCGCCCCTCCCTCCCCCCCTCCCCAAAGAAAAATAAATAAAAGGTGAAATATTTCCAATGAATGAAGTGTATTGAATCTGTTCTGGTGATTTGCTGTAGAGGTTTGTGATGAAAAGTGCAGTGATCAGCGGTTTGCTCCCCACCACTCTCCCCTCTCCCCATTTCTCTCTCTGCCTCTCTCCTTCTGTCTCTCTCTCTCTCTCTCTCTCCACTTCCTCTCTCTCCATTCCTCTCTCCTTCCCTCCCCCTAACTCTCTCTCCCATCTGACTCTCTCTCTCCCCCTCCCTCTTCCTCTTCCCCTCAACCACCACCACTCTCTCTCTCTCTCTCTCCATCTTCCCCTCAACCACCAACACTCACTCTCTCTCTCTCTCTCTCTCTCTCTCTCTCTTCCTCCCTCTCCCTCTACCCTCTCAACCACCACCACTCTCTTCCCTCTCTTGTTCCTTTCCCTCCACCAGGACCCCTTCCCACCTTGACTCCCCTTCCCCTCACCCTTCCCCTCACCCCTCCCCTCACCCCTCCCCTCACCCCTCCCCTCACCCCTCCCCTCACCCCTCCCCTCGCTCCCTAGCACCAATCAACCACAGTATTAAGAGACTCCATTAAATTCTCAGTGTTCCCAGAAATTCTCTTGATATGTCATTTATTCCAAAGACTTTGGAGATACATTACTAAAATAATACAACGCCATACAAAAATACACGCCGTACAATACAACGTTATACACGCTACAAAAATCAGGCAATATTCCAAAATAAAAAAATTAGATATCAAAATATTTAGACTTAGAAAGTGAAGTTAAATAGTTTTTTTTTTCACTTGTTTGGCAGTAAGGGGAGCTGTGCTCTCTTGCCTTGGATCAAATTTGATAAGTATATCCTCCCCTAGGCTCTGTATGGCCCTTACAGATTTACCGCTTTCCCATTATACATTAGTTTGTATTCGTGTGTATGTATCTCTTTATTTCGTTCTCCTGGCTTCCTTCATTTCGTTCTCCTGGCTTCCTTCATTTCGTTCTCCTGGCTTCCTTCATTTCGTTCTCCTGGCTTCGTTCATTTCGTTCTCCTGGCTTCCTTCATTTCGTTCTCCTGGCTTCCTTCATTTCGTTCTCCTGGCTTCCTTCATTTCGTTCTCCTGGCTTCCTTCATTTCGTTCTCCTGGCTTCCTTCATTTCGTTCTCCTGGCTTCCTTCATTTCGTTCTCCTGGCTTCCTTCATTTCGTTCTCCTGGCTTCCTTCATTTCGTTCTACTGGCTTCCTTCATTTCGTAATCCTGGCTTCGTTCATTTCGTTCTCCTGGCTTCCTTCATTTCGTTCTCCTGGCTTCCTTCATTTCGTTCTCCTGGCTTCCTTCATTTCGTTCTCCTGGCTTCCTTCATTTCGTTCTCCTGGCTTCCTTCATTTCGTTCTCCTGGCTTCGTTCATTTCGTTCTCGTGGCTTCCTTCATTTCGTTCTCCTGGCTTCCTTCATTTCGTTCTCCTGGCTTCCTTCATTTCGTTCTCCTGGCTTCCTTCATTTCGTTCTCCTGGCTTCCTTCATTTCGTTCTCCTGGCTTCCTTCATTTCGTTCTCCTGGCTTCCTTCATTTCGTTCTCCTGGCTTCCTTTATTTCGTTCTCCTGGCTTCCTTCATTTCGTTCTCCTGGCTTCCTTCATTTCGTTCTCCTGGCTTCCTTCATTTCGTTCTCCTGGCTTCCTTCATTTCGTTCTCCTGGCTTCCTTCATTTCGTTCTCCTGGCTTCCTTCATTTCGTTCTCCTGGCTTCCTTCATTTCGTTCTCCTGGCTTCCTTCATTTCGTTCTCCTGGCTTCGTTCATTTCGTTCTCGTGGCTTCCTTCATTTCGTTCTCCTGGCTTCCTTCATTTCGTTCTCCTGGCTTCCTTCATTTCGTTCTCCTGGCTTCCTTCATTTCGTTCTCCTGGCTTCCTTCATTTCGTTCTCCTGGCTTCCTTCATTTCGTTCTCCTGGCTTCCTTCATTTCGTTCTCCTGGCTTCCTTTATTTCGTTCTCCTGGCTTCCTTCATTTCGTTCTCCTGGCTTCCTTCATTTCGTTCTCCTGGCTTCCTTTATTTCGTTCTCCTGGCTTCCTTTATTTCGTTCTCCTGGCTTCCTTCATTTCGTTCTCCTGGCTTCCTTTATTTCGTTCTCCTGGCTTCCTTTATTTCGTTCTCCTGGCTTCCTTCATTTCGTTCTCCTGGCTTCCTTCATTTCGTTCTCGTGGCTTCCTTCATTTCGTTCTACTGGCTTCCTTCATTTCGTAATCCTGGCTTCGTTCATTTCGTTCTCCTGGCTTCCTTCATTTCGTTCTCCTGGCTTCCTTCATTTCGTTCTCCTGGCTTCCTTCATTTCGTTCTCCTGGCTTCCTTCATTTCGTTCTCCTGGCTTCCTTCATTTCGTTCTCCTGGCTTCGTTCATTTCGTTCTCGTGGCTTCCTTCATTTCGTTCTCCTGGCTTCCTTCATTTCGTTCTCCTGGCTTCCTTCATTTCGTTCTCCTGGCTTCCTTCATTTCGTTCTCCTGGCTTCCTTCATTTCGTTCTCCTGGCTTCCTTCATTTCGTTCTCCTGGCTTCCTTCATTTCGTTCTCCTGGCTTCCTTTATTTCGTTCTCCTGGCTTCCTTCATTTCGTTCTCCTGGCTTCCTTCATTTCGTTCTCCTGGCTTCCTTCATTTCGTTCTCCTGGCTTCCTTCATTTCGTTCTCCTGGCTTCCTTCATTTCGTTCTCCTGGCTTCCTTCATTTCGTTCTCCTGGCTTCCTTCATTTCGTTCTCCTGGCTTCCTTCATTTCGTTCTCCTGGCTTCGTTCATTTCGTTCTCGTGGCTTCCTTCATTTCGTTCTCCTGGCTTCCTTCATTTCGTTCTCCTGGCTTCCTTCATTTCGTTCTCCTGGCTTCCTTCATTTCGTTCTCCTGGCTTCCTTCATTTCGTTCTCCTGGCTTCCTTCATTTCGTTCTCCTGGCTTCCTTCATTTCGTTCTCCTGGCTTCCTTTATTTCGTTCTCCTGGCTTCCTTCATTTCGTTCTCCTGGCTTCCTTCATTTCGTTCTCCTGGCTTCCTTTATTTCGTTCTCCTGGCTTCCTTTATTTCGTTCTCCTGGCTTCCTTCATTTCGTTCTCCTGGCTTCCTTCATTTCGTTCTACTGGCTTCCTTCATTTCGTTCTACTGGCTTCCTTCATTTCGTTCTCCTGGCTTCGTTCATTTCGTTCTCGTGGCTTCCTTCATTTCGTTCTCCTGGCTTCGTTCATTTCGTTCTCCTGGCTTCCTTCATTTCGTTCTCCTGGCTTCCTTCATTTCGTTCTCCTGGCTTCGTTCATTTCGTTCTCGTGGCTTCCTTCATTTCGTTCTACTGGCTTCCTTCATTTCGTAATCCTGGCTTCGTTCATTTCGTTCTCCTGGCTTCCTTCATTTCGTTCTCCTGGCTTCCTTCATTTCGTTCTCCTGGCTTCGTTCATTTCGTTCTCGTGGCTTCCTTCATTTCGTTCTACTGGCTTCCTTCATTTCGTTCTCCTGGCTTCGTTCATTTCGTTCTCCTGGCTTCCTTCATTTCGTTCTCCTGGCTTCCTTCATTTCGTTCTCCTGGCTTCCTTCATTTCGTTCTCCTGGCTTCCTTCATTTCGTTCTCCTGGCTTCCTTCATTTCGTTCTCCTGGCTTCCTTCATTTCGTTCTCCTGGCTTCCTTCATTTCGTTCTCCTGGCTTCCTTCATTTCGTTCTCGTGGCTTCCTTCATTTCGTTCTCCTGGCTTCGTTCATTTCGTTCTCCTGGCTTCGTTCATTTCGTTCTCCTGGCTTCCTTCATTTCGTTCTCCTGGCTTCGTTCATTTCGTTCTCGTGGCTTCCTTCATTTCGTTCTACTGGCTTCCTTCATTTCGTAATCCTGGCTTCGTTCATTTCGTTCTCCTGGCTTCCTTCATTTCGTTCTCCTGGCTTCCTTCATTTCGTTCTCCTGGCTTCGTTCATTTCGTTCTCGTGGCTTCCTTCATTTCGTTCTACTGGCTTCCTTCATTTCGTTCTCCTGGCTTCGTTCATTTCGTTCTCCTGGCTTCCTTCATTTCGTTCTCCTGGCTTCGTTCATTTCGTTCTCGTGGCTTCCTTCATTTCGTTCTACTGGCTTCCTTCATTTCGTAATCCTGGCTTCGTTCATTTCGTTCTCCTGGCTTCCTTCATTTCGTTCTCCTGGCTTCCTTCATTTCGTTCTCCTGGCTTCGTTCATTTCGTTCTCGTGGCTTCCTTCATTTCGTTCTACTGGCTTCCTTCATTTCGTTCTCCTGGCTTCGTTCATTTCGTTCTCCTGGCTTCCTTCATTTCGTTCTCCTGGCTTCCTTCATTTCGTTCTCCTGGCTTCCTTCATTTCGTTCTCCTGGCTTCCTTCATTTCGTTCTCCTGGCTTCCTTCATTTCGTTCTCCTGGCTTCCTTCATTTCGTTCTCCTAGCTTCGTTCATTTCGTTCTCCTGGCTTCCTTCATTTCGTTCTCGTGGCTTCCTTCATTTCGTTCTACTGGCTTCCTTCATTTCGTTCTCCTGGCTTCGTTCATTTCGTTCTCCTGGCTTCCTTTATCACGTTCTCCTGGCTTCCTTCATTTCGTTCTCCTGGCTTCGTTCATTTCGTTCTCGTGGCTTCCTTCATTTCGTTCTACTGGCTTCCTTCATTTCGTTCTCCTGGCTTCCTTCATTTCGTTCTCCTGGCTTCCTTCATTTCGTTCTCCTGGCTTCCTTCATTTCGTTCTCGTGGCTTCGTTCATTTCGTTCTCGTGGCTTCCTTCATTTCGTTCTACTGGCTTCCTTCATTTCGTTCTCCTGGCTTCGTTCATTTCGTTCTCCTGGCTTCCTTCATTTCGTTCTCCTGGCTTCCTTCATTTCGTTCTCCTGGCTTCGTTCATTTCGTTCTCGTGGCTTCCTTCATTTCGTTCTCCTGGCTTCCTTCACCTCACACAATTCGTGCAAAAAGGAATAACTGGAAAAGTTGACAGATGGAGACTATTCTAACAGAACACAAAGAGTAATATTAAACAGAGTGAAGTCAGAGGCTGACACAGTGATAAACTCTGTTCCTCAAGGCACAGTACTCGCCCCACTCTTGTTCCTCACGTCTGTTTCTCACAAACTCTGTTTCTCAAGGCACAGTACTCGCCCCACTCTTGTTCCTCACGTCTGTTTCTCACAAACTCTGTTTCTCAAGGCACAGTACTCGCCCCACTCTTGTTCCTCACGTCTGTTTCTCACAAACTCTGTTTCTCAAGGCACAGTACTCGCCCCACTCTTGTTCCTCACGTCTGTTTCTCACAAACTCTGTTCCTCAAGGCACAGTACTCGCCCCACTCTTGTTCCTCACGTCTGTTTCTCACAAACTCTGTTTCTCAAGGCACAGTACTCGCCCCACTCTTGTTCCTCACGTCTGTTTCTCACAAACTCTGTTCCTCAAGGCACAGTACTCGCCCCACTCTTGTTTTTCACGTCTGTTTCTCACAAACTCTGTTCCTCAAGGCACAGTACTCGCCCCACTCTTGTTCCTCACGTCTGTTTCTCATAAACTCTGTTCCTCAAGGCACAGTACTCGCCCCACTCTTGTTTTTCACGTCTGTTTCTCATAAATCATAGCACTGTATCATCCTTTGCTGGCGATATTAGAAGTTGTACGAGAGTGGTATCCATATCTACTAGTTATGATTGGGTAGGGTTGGATTCCATATTGAGCTTCTATCTTACCTCCTCAAGTGGATCCCATCCCTCACAATGTCTTCCGGATCTTCCACCTCACCTTCGACAGTATTTAAGACTCCGTTTTTACGCTTCGGCTTCATATCGTTCCAGACCATGGAGCTGAACTCTTTCTCCAGGCTGAGGGACTGACCACCTCATATCTCCAAGGCTGAGAGACTGATTATATCTTCATTTCACTACTACACCTACTCCTCCTGTATTGAACTTAAGCCTACTGCGTAAGCGAAACGTTTCAGCAATGAAGATACCCAAAAATAAGAACATAGAGAAGGAACACTGCAGCAGGCCTACTGGCCCATGCGAGGCAGGTCCGAGTCGCCTACCGGCTTACGCTACTGACCCAACCTAGTCAGGTTCAGGCCACATCCACTTAAGGAAGGAGCACGGCATCAGACCTACTAGCACAAGCTAGTCAGGTCCAACTCACCCCCATTCACACCCACTCATGTTATCTAACCTATTTTTAAGACTACCAAACGTTTTAGCTTCTATGACGGTACTCGGGAGTTTGTGGCACGTCTTAATTATCAGCTTGTCAGTATTTTCGCATTTTCAACATACACTGAGGACACAGTAAACCGCTGAGCTGATATAAACGAAGTCTGAAGGGACACGTCAGTTCTCCTGTCTTAAGGGACACGTCAGTTTCCTTGTCTTAAGGGACACGTCAGTTCTCCTGTCTTAAGGGACACGTCAGTTTCCTTGTCTTAAGGGACACGTCAGTTCCCCTGTCTTAAGGGACACGTCAGTTCTCCTGTCTTAACAGGGGAACTGACGTGTCCCTTAAGACAGGGGAACTGACGTGTCCCTTATCTTTCCCTTAATATCTACCTTGTCCACAATATCGCATTTGCTTTGCAAAATTTCTCAAAAATCTTTCTGAACTTAACGAAAGCAACATATTTCAGGTGTTTCAACATGTGTTTCACATGTGTCTCACCATCAGGTGTTTTCCAGGATCTCTGCAGAACACCATTGTCCTCCAAGATTTGTGAAGTTATACCATTAATTAAGGAAAGATCCTGGACTTTACCTTACGAAAGCAGACAAAGTTACCTTACGAAAGCAGACAAAGTTACCTTACGAAAGCAGACAAAGTTACCTTGCGAAAGCAGACAAAGTTATCTTACGAAAGCAGACAAGGTTACCTTACGAAAGCAGACAAAGTTACCTTACGAAAGCAGACAAGGTTACCTTACGAAAGCAGACAAAGTTACCTTGCGAAAGCAGACAAAGTTACCTTACGAAAGCAGACAAAGTTATCTTACGAAAGCAGACAAAGTTACCTTACGAAAGCAGACAAAGTTATCTTACGAAAGCAGACAAGGTTACCTTACGAAAGCAGACAGTTACCTTACGAAAGCAGACAAAGTTACCTTGCGAAAGCAGACAAAGTTACCTTACGAAAGCAGACAAAGTTATCTTACGAAAGCAGACAAGGTTACCTTACGAAAGCAGACAAAGTTACCTTACGAAAGCAGACAAAGTTACCTTACGAAAGCAGACAAAGTTACCTTACGAAAGCAGACAAAGTTACCTACGAAAGCAGACAAAGCAAATGCGATAATAATTATGGACACGGTAGATTACAGTGGGAACATAAAAGCGAGGAAAAATTTCAGCTGCGACAGAGCCATCTTGAACGACTCAGTAGAGCGGAAGATTAATGTGAGGGACTTTGGGATGATGATGTCAGAAGATCTCACCTTCAGGCATCACAACAATGTTACTGTTATATCCATAAGGTAGATGATAGGTTGGATAACTAGAACTTTCAAAACAAGGTATGCTAGGTGAGTGATGATGCTCTTAAAGTTGCTTATTCTCTCTCTAGGCTGTAGTTGACTTTGACTGCCGGTTGGAGGCATGACTTTTGACCCCTGGGTGTAGAAATGACCCTTGACCCCTGGGTGTAGACATGACATTTGACCCCTGGGTGTAGACATGACCCTTGATCCCTGGGTGTAGACATGACCCTTGATCCCTGGGTGTAGACATGACCCTTGATCCCTGGGTGTAGACATGACCCTTGACCCCTGGGTGTAGACATGACCCTTGATCCCTGGGTATAGACATGACCCTTGATCCCTGGGTGTAGACATGACCCTTGATCCCTGGGTGTAGACATGACCCTTGACCCCTGGGTGTAGACATGACATTTGACCCCTGGGTGTAGACATAGCCTTTGAAAACTGGGTGTAGACATGACCTTTGACCCCTGGGTGTAGGCATGACCTTTGACTACTGGGTGTAGACATGATCTTTGACCCCTGGGTGTAGACATGACCATTGGCCCCTGGGTGTAGACATAACCTTTAACCCCTGGGTGTAGCCCGAGCTTTTGACAACTGGGTGTAGACATGACCCCTGGTTGTAGACATAATCTTTGACAACTGGGTGTAGACATGACCTTTGACAACTGGTTGTAGACATGACCTTTGACCCCTGGGTGTAGACATGACCTTTGACCTTCTGACTCATCAGGAATTCGAGGCTTGGCACACTAGTGCGAATACACACCTGACTGACACTAACATGTGGTGTTACACACACACACACACACACACACACACACACACACACACACACAACAGGGCGGAGAATTAAAAAAAATATACCTTGGCTTGCCTCTTTTATATATTCTCCGATTAATTAACCAGACTGTTGGCGCTAGCGGCCCGCAGATCCACATCACAGCCTGATTGATCTGCCACCTATTCTGATGCACCATTGCAGTCTTACAATGTATTTTTCCCATCGTGTTTTAATGCGTCTGTTTCTGCACGAATAAAGTCAATAACGAGATTACAAGCAACCGGTAAGGTCAGCAGATGTCACTAGAAAGTCAACAGTTAAGGTCACTAGCTAAGGGCAGCAGGTAAGGTCAACGGATAAGGGCAACAGATAAGGTCAATGGATAAGAGCAACATGTAAGGTTACCGGGAAAGGTCACTAAATAAGGTCAGTGGATAAGGTCACTAGATAAGGTCAGAAGATAAGGTCATTGGGTAAGGTCAATATATAAGGTCAGTGGATAAGGTCAACAGATAATGTCAGCAGATAAGGTCAACAGATAATGTCAGCGATAAGGTCAACAGATAATGTCAGCAGATAAGGTCAACAGATAATGTCAGCGATAAGGTCACTAGATAATGTCAGCAGATAAGGTCACTAGATAATGTCAGCAGATAAGGTCACTAGATAATGTCAGCAGATAAGGTCACTAGATAATGTCAGCGATAAGGTCACTAGATAATGTCAGCAGATAAGGTCACTAGATAATGTCAGCAGATAAGGTCATTGGATAAGGTCAACAGATTAACATTATGACCCGTAGAGTTTATCTCAGTTTTGTATATAATAATATACGTGTGTTGGCGGAGGAGGAATTACACAATAATGAATGTAGACACAGAAGGAAGACTGATAACAGTAATGACACGATTACAAACCGACAAGTATTATGTGAGGTATATTTCTGTGGTTTATAATTATAGTATCCACTGATTTCACTATAGTATGTTATTATGTCTGAGTGTATGGTGACTGTGATGTTATGTGACTGAGTACCACATACATCCATGTCTGTACTCATGGCTACTGCTGGGTTAGGTACGTGGCTAGTTTATCTTCCATGTCTGTACTCATGGCTACTGCTGGGTTAGGTACGTGGCTAGTTTATCTTCCATGTCTGTACTCAAGGCTACTGCTGGGTTAGGTACGTGGCTAGTTTATCTTCCATGTCTGTACCCATGGCTACTGCTGGGTTAGGTACGTGGCTAGTTTATCTTCCATGTCTGTACTCATGGCTACTGCTGGGTTAGGTACGTGGCTAGTTTATCTTCCATGTCTGTACTCATGGCTACTGCTGGGTTAGGTACGTGGCTAGTTTATCTTCCATGTCTGTACTCATGGCTACTGCTGGGTTAGGTACGTGGCTAGTTTATCTTCCATGTCTGTACTCATGGCTACTGCTGGGTTAGGTACGTGGCTAGTTTATCTTCCATGTCTGTACTCATGGCTACTGCTGGGTTAGGTACTCGGCTAGTTTATCTTCCATGTCTGTACTCATGGCTACTGCTGGGTTAGGTACTTCGCTAGCTTACCTTCCATGTCTATAGTTGTTGCGTTAACTTCCCTGCACTCTATCCTCGTTAATTCGTGTTTTTTTTTCGTAATGTTTGGGACACGTAACGAGTGAATTGCTCCTAATAGCTGAACGATGTTAATGGGTGGCTAGTTTCACTTCTGGACGATGGCCTGAGGTACCCAGGGGTCCTCCAGACGTCAGTCAGGTTTACCTGTGTTCTGTGTGTGCTCTGTAGGTACCCTGTGGAAGGGGGAATGTCTGGTGACCCTGTGGTCTGCTGTCTTAACTAATGGTGAGGCAGACAGGTGTTTCTGATTATATGTATGTCGTGTCGAATAGGTAAAACTTGCGATTTTGGCTTATATAAGCAACGTTCTTCTTGCCGAATACGGCAAGCGAAAATTTGTGCATGCAATAATTTCGCAAAACACCTGTGAAAACACCTGAAAGGTGTTTTCACAGGTGTCTTACCATCAGGTGTTTTTTACAGGTGTCTCACCATCAGGTGTTTTCACAGGTGTCTCACCATCAGGTGTTTTCACAGGTGTCTCACCATCAGGTGTTTTCACAGGTATTTCACAGGTGTTTCACCATCAGGTGTTTTCACAGGTATTTCACAGGTGTCTCACCATCAGGTGTTTTCACAGGTATTTCACCATCAGGTGTTTTCACAGGTATTTCACAGGTGTTTCACCATCAGGTGTTTTCACAGGTATTTCACAGGTGTCTCACCATCAGGTGTTTTCACAGGTATTTCACAGGTGTCTCACCATCAGGTGCTTTCACAGGTATTTCACAGGTGTCTCACCATCAGGTGCTTTCACAGGTATTTCACAGGTGTCTCGCCATCAGGTGCTTTCACAGGTATTTCACAGGTGTCTCACCATCAGGTGCTTTCACAGGTATTTCACAGGTGTCTCACCATCAGATGTTTTCACAGGTATTTCACAGGTGTCTCACCATCAGGTGCTTTCACAGGTATTTCACAGGTGTCTCACCATCAGGTGTTTTCACAGGTATTTCACAGGTGTTTCACCATCAGGTGTTTTCACAGGTATTTCACAGGTGTCTCACCATCAGGTGCTTTCACAGGTATTTCACAGGTGTCTCACCATCAGGTGCTTTCACAGGTATTTCACAGGTGTTTCACCATCAGGTGTTTTCACAGGTATTTCACAGGTGTCTCACCATCAGGTGCTTTCACAGGTATTTCACAGGTGTCTCACCATCAGGTGCTTTCACAGGTATTTCACAGGTGTCTCGCCATCAGGTGCTTTCACAGGTATTTCACAGGTGTCTCACCATCAGGTGCTTTTACAGGTATTTCACAGGTGTCTCACCATCAGGTGTTTTCACAGGTATTTCACAGGTGTCTCACCATCAGGTGTTTTCACATGTATTTCACAGGTGTCTCACCATCAGGTGCTTTTACAGGTATTTCACAGGTGTCTCACCATCAGGTGCTTTTACAGGTATTTCACAGGTGTCTCGCCATCAGGTGCTTTTACAGGTATTTCACAGGTGTCTCACCATCAGGTGTTTTCACAGGTATTTCACAGGTGTCTCACCATCAGGTGCTTTTACAGGTATTTCACAGGTGTCTCACCATCAGGTGCTTTCACAGGTATTTCACAGGTGTCTCACCATCAGGTGTTTTCACATGTATTTCACAGGTGTCTCACCATCAGGTGCTTTCACACGTATTTCACAGGTGTCTCACCATCAGGTGCTTTCACAGGTATTTCACAGGTGTCTCACCATCAGGTGCTTTCACAGGTATTTCACAGGTGTCTCACCATCAGGTGCTTTTACAGGTATTTCACAGGTGTCTCACCATCAGGTGCTTTTACAGGTATTTCACAGGTGTCTCACCATCAGGTGCTTTCACAGGTATTTCACAGGTGTCTCACCATCAGGTGCTTTCACAGGTATTTCACAGGTGTCTCACCATCAGGTGCTTTCACAGGTATTTCACAGGTGTCTCACCATCAGGTGCTTTCACAGGTATTTCACAGGTGTCTCACCATCAGGTGCTTTCACAGGTATTTCACAGGTGTCTCACCATCAGGTGCTTTTACAGGTATTTCACAGGTGTCTCACCATCAGGTGTTTTCACAGGTGTTTCACCATCAGGTGTTTGTCACACTTGTTTTTCTGGTTTCTTCTGGTTCCTCCTCCTCCTTCATTCACACACACTAATTAGCAGAACATTACGAATGAGGTAAACAGTGAGAAAATGTGAGGATGAAGACGAGATAATATTACCCAGTGTGATATATCTCCTGGTCTCTCTACTTCCTTGTTCCCAGTGTGATATCTCTCCTGGTCTCTCTACTTCCTTGTTCCCAGTGTGATATATCTCCTGGTCTCTCTACTTCCTTGTTCCCAGTGTGATATCTCTCCTGGTCTCTCTACTTCCTTGTTCCCAGTGTGATATATCTCCTGGTCTCTCTACTTCCTTGTTCCCAGTGTGATATCTCTCCTGGTCTCTCTACTTCCTTGTTCCCAGTGTGATATCTCTCCTGGTCTCTCTACTTCCTTGTTCCCAGTGTGATATCTCTCCTGGTCTCTCTACTTCCTTGTTCCCAGTGTGATATCTCTCCTGGTCTCTCTGCTTCCTTGTTCCCAGTGTGATATCTCTCCTGGTCTCTCTACTTCCTTGTTCCCAGTGTGATATCTCTCCTGGTCTCTCTACTTCCTTGTTCCCAGTGTGATATCTCTCCTGGTCTCTCTACTTCCTTGTTCCCAGTGTGATATCTCTCCTGGTCTCTCTACTTCCTTGTTCCCAGTGTGATATCTCTCCTGGTCTCTCTACTTCCTTGTTCCCAGTGTGATATCTCTCCTGGTCTCTATACTTCCTTGTTCCCAGTGTGATATCTCTCCTGGTCTCTCTACTTCCTTGTTCCCAGTGTGATATCTCTCCTGGTCTCTCTACTTCCTTGTTCCCAGTGTGATATCTCTCCTGGTCTCTCTACTTCCTTGTTCTCAGTGTGATATCTCTCCTGGTCTCTCTACTTCCTTGTTCCCAGTGTGATATCTCTCCTGGTCTCTCTACTTCCTTGTTCCCAGTGTGATATCTCTCCTGGTCTCTCTACTTCCTTGTTCCCAGTGTGATATCTCTCCTGGTCTCTCTACTTCCTTGTTCCCAGTGTGATATCTCTCCTGGTCTCTCTACTTCCTTGTTCCCAGTGTGATATCTCTCCTGGTCTCTCTGCTTCCTTGTTCCCAGTGTGATATCTCTCCTGGTCTCTCTACTTCCTTGTTCCCAGTGTGATATCTCTCCTGGTCTCTCTACTTCCTTGTTCCCAGTGTGATATCTCTCCTGGTCTCTCTGCTTCCTTGTTCCCAGTGTGATATCTCTCCTGGTCTCTCTACTTCCTTGTTCCCAGTGTGATATCTCTCCTGGTCTCTCTACTTCCTTGTTCCCAGTGTGATATCTCTCCTGGTCTCTCTACTTCCTTGTTCCCAGTGTGATATCTCTCCTGGTCTCTCTGCTTCCTTGTTCCCAGTGTGATATCTCTCCTGGTCTCTCTACTTCCTTGTTCCCAGTGTGATATCTCTCCTGGTCTCTCTACTTCCTTGTTCCCAGTGTGATATCTCTCCTGGTCTCTATACTTGATATCTCTCCTGGTCTCTATACTTCCTTGTTCCCAGTGTGATATCTCTCCTGGTCTCTCTGCTTCCTTGTTCCCAGTGTGATATCTCTCCTGGTCTCTCTACTTCCTTGTTCCCAGTGTGATATCTCTCCTGGTCTCTCTACTTCCTTGTTCCCAGTGTGATATCTCTCCTGGTCTCTCTGCTTCCTTGTTCCCAGTGTGATATCTCTCCTGGTCTCTCTACTTCCTTGTTCCCAGTGTGATATCTCTCCTGGTCTCTCTACTTCCTTGTTCCCAGTGTGATATCTCTCCTGGTCTCTCTACTTCCTTGTTCCCAGTGTGATATCTCTCCTGGTCTCTCTACTTCCTTGTTCCCAGTGTGATATCTCTCCTGGTCTCTCTACTTCCTTGTTCCCAGTGTGATATCTCTCCTGGTCTCTCTACTTCCTTGTTCCCAGTGTGATATCTCTCCTGGTCTCTCTACTTCCTGTTCTTAAATAACCTTAAATCTCAATGAAGATATAAATGGAGTAGAGGAGAGAGAGATGAAAATTGGTGGGTCCTGGGGAAGTCCTGGGGAGGCCCTGGGGAGGTCCTGGGGAGGTCCTGGGGAGGTCCTGGGGAGGCCCTGGGGAGGTCCTGGGGAGGCCTGGGGAGGCCCTGGGGAGGCCCTGGGGAGGTCCTGGGGAGGTCCTGGGGTGGTCCTGGGGAGGTCCTGGGGAGGTCCTGGGGAGGCCCTGGGGAGGTCCTGGGAGGCCCTGGGGAGGTCCTGGGGAGGTCCTGGGGGGCCCTGGGGAGGCCCTGGGGAGCCCTGGGGAGGCCCTGGGGAGGCCCTGGGGAGGCCCTGGGGGGCCCTGGGGAGGCCCTGGGGAGCCCTGGGGAGGCCCTGGGGAGGCCCTGGGGAGGTCCTGGGGAGGCCCTGGGGAGACTGTCAAAAGTCTTGAAGACGCTTTTGGGAGGGGAGGGAGGGAGGGAAGGAGGGAGGGAAGGAAGGAAGGAAGGAGGGAAGGGAAGGAAGGAAGGAAGGAGGG
>NC_091384.1:4293453-4325953 GCF_038502225.1 Cherax quadricarinatus | reverse complement strand
GCCATCTGTGGGCCAGCAATTTCCTTTGGTCAGCTGACTGTATTTCGTTGATGTCATCCTGGGAATAAATGATCTCAGATGAAGTGATGTTCTGGAGAAGGTTAGAGTGTAGTTGATGCTGGCTGCCCGTCTTGTGATGTAGAAGCTGTCCTCGGAGTGGAGCCAAGTGTGGCACTTTGTCAGTATTGATCTTGTACATAACAGTAAAGCCACCCACATCCTCCTGTGTTGAAGACTCTGGTAAAATAATAGATCTGTCCAGGCTGTGTCCAGGCCAGAGATAAGGCGTCTTGTTCTGTTCTATACTCTGTCAAGAAGTCGCACATGAGATGGGGGGGGGGGTAGGCAGTCCAAGAAAATGGAGTATACTGAAGGTGTGAGCGTACTTGCGCCTCGTCAAAGAGCTGTAAGCTTCCTGGCTGCTTTGATTGCAAGATTTACAACGTGGTTCTTCATGGTCGGTTAGGAGTCAAATTTCACTCCTGGATATCAACTTCATTCGCGGGTACCAACACTCTCCCATTCATACTTAACAGTGCTCCAGCATTATCATCATGGTGCCTGGAGACCATCATCATTTGTGTTTTCTCAGGAGCAAATGTGACCTGCCATCGTTTACCCCAGACTGATATAGCTGTAAGCTGGTGATTGGTGTAGCTTAGAGCAGCTGGTATTTCTTCTCTTACATATATATAGTCGTCTGTATATGCATGGGATTCTGGGATGAGATGAAGAAGGTCATTGAAGTAGACATTCGATAATAATGGTCCCAGAACACTTCCCAGTGGAACACTTGTACCAATAAGATGTCTTGCTGACTCTGTCCCATTGGGAACTACCCTTAGAGATCTGCTATGATGGTAATCACTGAGGAGACATAGTGTAGAGCATACAGTGCCCAGTGCTTGCAGTTTTGCTAAGAGGCCATGGTGCCACACCTGGTGCCACACTCGGTCGAAAGCACCAGCAATGTCCAGTGCTACCACACAGCTGACTTTGGATTCATCCAGTGACTGGTGCCACTTAGTGGAGAGGTTTAACAACAGATCAGCAGCAGAGTAACCTTTCCTGAAGCCATATTGACGATCACAAAGTAGTGAGTGGTAGTCAAAAAACTCTGTCATTTGTCTTGAGATTATTGTCTCAAGGATCTTGCCAGTGATTGACAGGAGTGACACTGGTCTTGCCAGTGACTGACAGCAGTGACACTGGTCTTGCCAGTGACTGACAGTAGTGACACTGGTCTTGCCAGTGATTGACAGCAGTGACACTGGTCTGTAGTTACTGATTTCTGCTCTGCTCTTCTTGTTGTAAACAGGAACTACATTTGCGTCTTAACACAGAGAAGACCATTTAGACTGTACTAGGCAGTGCTGATAGATGCTAGTTAGATGTGCTGCTAGCTGGTCTGCAGATCTGCTCAGCAATCTTGGACTCAACTCGGCTGGGCCAGAAGCTCTCTCTCCCTCTCTCTCCTCTCTCTCTCTTTTTCTCTCTCTTTCTTTACTCACTATCACGAAGTTTTTCATGGTGAGGGAAAAAAGGGGAAAAACTTCTCTACTTCGGCCCTGTGAAAAAAAAAAAGGTCAGACCTTTTTTCCTACTCTCGCTCGGTGGTGGGGGAAAGAAAGTCCAAAAATTCTTTTCTTGCTTTCTCTTGGCGGGGGAAAGTGGGTGAAAGCTATTTCTCAATATTTTATTTTTAAATATTTTTATGTCAGAGGGGGGAGGGGGTCTTGATGCCGGTGAAGGGCTCTTGATCATTGGCATTGGAGTTACCCATTTCTTTGACCTCTTGGGTATTTTAATTGGGTAGGGGATAAGGGGGAGGGTAAGGCAGGGTAGGTACCTGTTGGTGGTTACGTGGGGGCATCGCCCCCCCCGGCCCGGCCTGGTTGATGCCCTGATCATCCAGACTGTTGGTGCTGGCAGCACTTAGTATATGTGTGTGTTATCTGTCTGTCCTCTCTATCACTCTGTCGCTCTCTGTGTCTTTCCCCCTCTATCTGGCCTTCTCTCTCTCTCTCTCTCTCTCTCTCTCTCTCTCTCTCTCTCTCTCTCTCTCTCTCTCTCTCTCTCACACACACACACACACACACAAACAGCTTGCTGGATCCACATCAAACTTTGGCCACAAGCTCAGTAATTTCCTTCAGTATTTTGTTCTAGTTAGGAAGGTCTTATTACTTGTATGACAGTAACACTGTTACTTGTATGACAGTAACACTGTTACTTGTATGACAGTAACACTGTTACTTGTATGACAGTAACACTGTTACTTGTATGACAGTAACACTGTTACTTGTATGACAGTAACACTGTTACTTGTATGACAGTAACACTGTTACTTGTATGACAGTAACACTGTTACTTGTATGACAGTAACACTGTTACTTGTATGACAGTAACACTGTTACTTGTATGACAGTAACATTGTTACTTGTATGACAGTAACACTGTTACTTGTATGACAGTAACACTGTTACTTGTATGACAGTAACACTGTTACTTGTATGACAGTAACACTGTTACTTGTATGACAGTAACACTGTTACTTGTATGACAGTAACACTGTTACTTGTATGACAGTAACACTGTTACTTGTATGACAGTAACACTGTTACTTGTATGACAGTAACACTGTTACTTGTATGACAGTAACACTGTTACTTGTATGACAGTAACACTGTTACTTGTATGACAGTAACTGTGACAGTAACAGTAACACTGTTGTTTAAATACTGGTAAGATTGGTACAGGAAGTTGAGGCTCCGAGATCATTGTGAGTTAGGTGATAGTTGTGAAGGCTAGGAGACCATTGTGATTGGGAACGATTGTCAAGGATAGAGAAAGGCAGGAATGGATAGGGGAAGGCAGGGAAGGATAGGGGAAGGCAGGGAAGGATAGGGGAAGGCAGGGAAGGATAGGGGAAGGCAGGGAAGGATAGGGGAAGGCAGGGAAGGATAGGGGAAGGCTGGGAAGGATAGGGGAAGGCTGGGAAGGATAGGGGAAGGCTGGGAAGGATAGGGGAAGGCTGGGAAGGATAGGGGAAGGCTGGGAATAACAAGGGACGGTCGCAAATTATACTCCAATATTTGTGAACTCGAATTCCGTTGCAGTAAACATCTGTCTATGTTTGTAATGAGAGAAGATGTTAATGGTGGGGGAGGATAGTGGACGGTAGGGGAGGATAGTGGACGGTAGGAGAGGGGAGGATAGTGGGCGGTAGGAGAGGGGAGGAAAGAGGACGGTAGGAGATAGGAGGATAATGGAGGGTAGGAGATGGTAGGATAGGGGAGGGTAGATGAGGGAAGGAGACCCTGAGTAATGATAAGGGAGTCATGCTGGATGATTAGGTAAACAGAAGAAGGAATTGAGGATGTGGGATGATTCGGAAGGATGGCGGATGATTGGGAAGGATTGTAGGCCATTAAGAAGGATATCTTGAAGCTGTACTCACTTATTTGTGGTTGCAGGGGTCGTGTCTCCGCTTCTGGCCCCTGATTGCTGCCTCAAATATACACCACTCCGCCTTGTATTCTCTTCCTCTTGTTCTTATTCTCTCTCTCTCTCTCTTCCTTTCTTATTTCCTCTCCCCTTCCCTCAGTGCCACTCTTATTGGCACAAATCGCATGAGAATGGTCGATAAAATTCCAGTTATGGCAGACATAGGAGGTGGTGGCAGACTCTGCCATCGGGTGGTTATAGAGTCACTAGCTGCCATCTGACGCCAGGTGGTTATACAGTCACCAGCTGCCATCTGACACCAGGTGGTTATACAGTCACCAGCTGCCATCTGACACCAGGTGGTTATACAGTCACCAGCTGCCATCTGACACCAGGAGGTTATACAGTCACCAGCTGCCACCAGGAGGTTATACAGTCACCAGCTGCCATCTGACACCAGGTGGTTATACAGTCACCAGCTGCGATCTGACACCAGGAGGTTATACAGTCACCAGCTGCCATCTGACACCAGGAGATTATACAGTCACCAGCTGCCATCTGACGCCAGGTGGTTATAGAGTCACCAGCTGCCATCTGACGCCAGGTGGTTATAGAGTCACCAGCTGCCATCTGACGCCAGGTGGTTATACAGTCACCAGCTGCCATCTGACACCAGGAGGTTATACAGTCACCAGCTGCCATCTGACGCCAGGTGGTTATACAGTCACCAGCTGCCATCTGACGCCAGGTGGTTATACAGTCACCAGCTGCCATCTGACGCCAGGTGGTTATACAGTCACCAGCTGCCATCTGACACCAGGTGGTTATACAGTCACCAGCTGCCATCTGACACCAGGTGGTTATACAGTCACCAGCTGCCATCTGACACCACGTGGTTATACAGTCACCAGCTGCCATCTGACGCAAGGTGGTTATACAGTCACCAGCTGCCATCTGACACCAGGTGGTTATACAGTCACCAGCTGCCATCTGACACCAGGAGGTTATACAGTCACCAGCTGCCATCTGACACCAGGTGGTTATACAGTCACCAGCTGCCATCTGACACCAGGTGGTTATACAGTCACCAGCTGCCATCTGACACCAGGAGGTTATACAGTCACCAGCTGCCATCTGACACCAGGAGGTTATACAGTCACCAGCTGCCATCTGACACCAGGAGGTTATACAGTCACCAGCTGCCATCTGACACCAGGAGGTTATACAGTCACCAGCTGCCATCTGACACCAGGAGGTTATACAGTCACCAGCTGCCATCTGACACCAGGAGGTTATACAGTCACCAGCTGCCATCTGACACCAGGTGGTTATACAGTCACCAGCTGCCATCTGACACCAGGAGGTTATACAGTCACCAGCTGCCATCTGACACCAGGTGGTTATACAGTCACCAGCTGCCATCTGACACCAGGAGGTTATACAGTCACCAGCTGCCATCTGACACCAAGAGGTTATACAGTCACCAGCTGCCATCTGACACCAGGTGGTTATACAGTCACCAGCTGCCATCTGACACCAGGTGGTTATACAGTCACCAGCTGCCATCTGACACCAGGAGGTTATACAGTCACCAGCTGCCATCTGACACCAGGTGGTTATACAGTCACCAGCTGCCATCTGACACCAGGTGGTTATACAGTCACCAGCTGCCATCTGACACCAGGAGGTTATACAGTCACCAGCTGCCATCTGACACCAAGAGGTTATACAGCCACCAGCTGCCATCTGACACCAGGTGGTTATACAGCCACCAGCTGCCATCTGACACCAGGAAGTTATACAGTCACCAGCTGCCATCTGACACCAGGAGGTTATACAGTCACCAGCTGCCATCTGACACCAGGAGGTTATACAGTCACCAGCTGCCATCTGACACCAGGCAGAGAAGGAAGATTTAAAAATATTTTCTAAGCAAACTCTGTTGAACGGGATACACAACGGTAAAACAAACAGATGAAGCGATAAAAAACGGGAAGAGAGACAACCAACGGTAAAATTGGTGAATGAGGACAAACAGAATAACCAACGGTAGAATTGAATCTCAGGACAAACAGAATAACCAACGGTAGAATTGAATCTCGGGACAAACAGAATAACCAACGGTAGAATTGAATCTCAGGACAAACAGAATAACCAACGGTAGAATTGAATCTCAGGACAAACAGAATAACCAACGGTAGAATTGAATCTCGGGACAAACAGAATAACCAACGGTAGAATTGAATCTCGGGACAAACAGAATAACCAACGGTAGAATTGAATCTCGGGACAAACAGAATAACCAACGGTAGAATTGAATCTCGGGACAAACAGAATAACCAACGGTAGAATTGAATCTCGGGACAAACAGAATAACCAACGGTAGAATTGAATCTCGGGACAAACAGAATAACCAACGGTAGAATTGAACCTTGGGACAAACAGAATAACCAACGGTAGAATTGAATCTCGGGACAAACGGAATAACCAACGGTAGAATTGAACCTTGGGACAAACAGAATAACCAACGGTAGAATTGAATCTCGGGACAAACAGAATAACCAACGGTAGAATTGAATCTCGGGACAAACAGAATAACCAACGGTAGAATTGAATCTCGGGACAAACAGAATAACCAACGGTAGAATTGAACCTTGGGAAAAACAGAATAACCAACGGTAGAATTGAATCTCGGGACAAACGGAATAACCAACGGTAGAATTGAACCTTGGGACAAACAGAATAACCAACGGTAGAATTGAATCTCGGGACAAACAGAATAACCAACGGTAGAATTGAATCTCGGGACAAACAGAATAACCAACGGTAGAATTGAATCTCGGGACAAACAGAATAACCAACGGTAGAATTGAATCTCAGGACAAACAGAATAACCAAGGGTAGAATTGAATCTCGTTACAAACAGAATAACCAACGGTAGAATTGAATCTCGGGACAAACAGAATAACCAACGGTAGAATTGAATCTCGGGACAAACAGAATAACCAACGGTAGAATTGAATCTCGGGACAAACAGAATAACCAACGGTAGAATTGAATCTCGGGACAAACAGAATAACCAACGGTAGAATTGAATCTCGGGACAAACAGAATAACCAACGGTAGAATTGAATCTCGGGACAAACGGAATAACCAACGGTAGAATTGAACCTTGGGACAAACAGAATAACCAACGGTAGAATTGAATCTCGGGACAAACAGAATAACCAACGGTAGAATTGAATCTCGGGACAAACAGAATAACCAACGGTAGAATTGAATCTCGGGACAAACAGAATAACCAACGGTAGAATTGAATCTCGGGACAAACAGAATAACCAAGGGTAGAATTGAATCTCGTTACAAACAGAATAACCAACGGTAGAATTGAATCTCGGGACAAACAGAATAACCAACGGTAGAATTGAATCTCGGGACAAACAGAATAACCAACGGTAGAATTGAATCTCGGGACAAACAGAATAACCAACGGTAGAATTGAATCTCGGGACAAACAGAATAACCAACGGTAGAATTGAATCTCGGGACAAACAGAATAACCAACGGTAGAATTGAATCTCGGGACAAACAGAATAACCAACGGTAGAATTGAATCTCGGGACAATCAACGGTAGTGCAAACAGATGCGTTCATGTACTTGTCTGCCACTACGAGAACCCCTGCCACCACGTCTACCACTACGAGAACCCCTGCCACCACGTCTACCACTACGAGTACCCCTGCCACCACGTCTACCACTACGAGTACCCCTGCCACCACGTCTACCACTACGAGTACCCCTGCCACCACGTCTACCACTACGAGTACCCCTGCCACCACGTCTACCACTACGAGTACCCCTGCCACCACGTCTACCACTACGAGTACCCCTGCCACCACGTCTACCACTACGAGTACCCCTGCCACCACGTCTACCACTACGAGAACCCCTGCCACCACGTCTACCACTACGAGTACCCCTGCCACCACGTCTACCACTACGAGTACCCCTGCCACCACGTCTACCACTACGAGTACCCCTGCCACCACGTCTACCACTACGAGAACCCCTGCCACCACGTCTACCACTACGAGTACCCCTGCCACCACGTCTACCACTACGAGTACCTCTGCCACCACGTCTACCACTACGAGTACCCCTGCCACCACGTCTACCACTACGAGTACCCCTGCCACCACGTCTACCACTACGAGTACCCCTGCCACCACGTCTACCACTACGAGTACCCCTGCCACCACGTCTACCACTACGAGTACCCCTGCCACCACGTCTACCACTACGAGTACCCCTGCCACCACGTCTACCACTACGAGTACCCCTGCCACCACGTCTACCACTACGAGTACCCCTGCCACCACGTCTACCACTACGAGTACCCCTGCCACCACGTCTACCACTACGAGTACCCCTGCCACCACGTCTACCACTACGAGTACCCCTGCCACCACGTCTACCACTACGAGTACCCCTGCCACCACGTCTACCACTACGAGTACCCCTGCCACCACGTCTACCACTACGAGTACCCCTGCCACCACGTCTACCACTACGAGTACCCCTGCCACCACGTCTACCACTACGAGTACCCCTGCCACCACGTCTACCACTACGAGTACCCCTGCCACCACCTCCACCACTACTATTGTTCCACTCCTCCAGCTTTTGCTGGAGTTATCTTCCCCATTCATCATCCCCGTTTACCTATCCCCCCCTACTCTTATTCCCCTACACTATTCCTTATGCTTCCCTACTTGTTATTCCCTCGTTTTACTCTCTCATCCCTACTCCTCGTCTCTCCCATCTCTCTCATCCCTACTCCTCGTCTCTCCCATCTCTCTCATCCCTACTCCTCGTCTCTCCCATCTCTCTCATCCCTACTCCTCGTCTCTCCCATCTCTCTCATCCCTACTCCTCGTCTCTCCCATCTCTCTCATCCCTACTCCTCGTCTCTCCCATCTCTCTCATCCCTACTCCTCGTCTCTCCCATCTCTCTCATCCCTACTCCTCGTCTCTCCCATCTCTCTCATCCCTACTCCTCGTCTCTCCCATCTCTCTCATCCCTACTCCTCGTCTCTCCCATCTCTCTCATCCCTACTCCTCGTCTCTCCCATCTCTCTCATCCCTACTCCTCGTCTCTCCCATCTCTCTCATCCCTACTCCTCGTCTCTCCCATCTCTCTCATCCCTACTCCTCGTCTCTCCCATCTCTCTCATCCCTACTCCTCGTCTCTCCCATCTCTCTCATCCCTACTCCTCGTCTCTCCCATCTCTCTCATCCCTACTCGTCTCTCTCATCTCTCTCATCCATCTACTTTTCTTTCCTTCTCTTTAGTTCGTCTACTCTTTGTTCCCTGTGTTGAACCAGTCTATTCTTTATTGCTTCTCTCTTAACCCCCCCCCCCACTTCTCTCCGTCTGTGTCTCTCTCCCTCGGGATGGGACATCTGAGATGCTGGCTTGTGTGGTCATTATAAAAACGCTCTCGGCTGTACCTTGTTGCTTTCCTCTCCCTTACCTGGAGAGAGACTCCCTCACCTGGAGAGAGACTCCCTCACCTGGAGAGAGAGACTCCCTCACCTGGAGAGAGAGACTCCCTCACCTGGAGAGAGAGACTCCCTCACCTGGAGAGAGAGACTCCCTCACCTGGAGAGACTCCCTCACCTGGAGAGAGAGACTCCCTCACCTGGAGAGAGAGACTCCCTCACCTGGAGAGAGAGACTCCCTCACCTGGAGAGAGAGACTCCCTCACCTGGAGAGAGAGACTCCCTCACCTGGAGAGAGAGACTCCATCACCTGGAGACTCCCTCACCTGGAGACTCCCTCACCTGGAGAGAGACTCCTTCACCTGGAGAGAGACTCCCTCACCTGGAGAGAGACTCCCTCACCTGGAGAGAGACTCCCTCACCTGGAGAGAGACTCCCTCACCTGGAGACTCCCTCACCTGGAGACTCCCTCACCTGGAGAGAGACTCCCTCACCTGGAGAGAGAGAGTCCCTCACCTGGAGACTCCCTCACCTGGAGAGAGACTCCCTCACCTGGAGAGAGAGACTCCCTCACCTGGAGACTCCCTCACCTGGAGAGAGACTCCCTCACCTGGAGAGAGAGACTCCCTCACCTGGAGACTCCCTTACCTGGAGAGAGACTCCCTCACCTGGAGAGAGAGACTCCCTCACCTGGAGACTCCCTCACCTGGAGACTCCCTCACCTGGAGACTCCCTCACCTGGAGAGACTCCCTCACCTGGAGAGAGAGACTCCCTCACCTGGAGAGAGACTCCCTCACCTGGAGAGAGAGACTCCCTCACCTGGAGAAAGATTCCCTCACCTGGAGAGAGACTCCCTCGCCTGGAGAGAGACTCCCTCACCTGGAGAGAAACTCCCTCACCTGGAGAGAGACTCCCTCACCTGGAGAGAGAGACTCCCTCACCTGGAGAGAGACTCCCTCACCTGGAGAGAGACTCCCTCACCTGGAGAGAGAGACCCTCACCTGGAGAGAAATTCCCTCACCTGGAGAGAGACTCCCTCTCTTGGAGAGAGACTCCCTCACCTGGAGAGAGGTTGGTGATGTTAGACGGGTGAGAATTATGATACTGAGAGGTGAGGATGCTGTGAAATGATGCTAGGTGTGGAAGCTGGGAGATGATGCTGAGGAAATATTGCTAAGAGATGACTCTACTGTAAGATGACGCTCGAAGACGGATGCTGTGAGATAATGCTAGAGATAAGGATGCTGCGAGATGATGCTGGGAGGCAAGGATGCTGGGAGATCAGGATGCTGGGAGATAAGGATGTGAGAGGATGCTGGAAGGTTGATAGAGGATACACTGACATCTAAATGGATATCAAATTAAGTCGTTAAGTGACGTCATCGCCACGACTGCCGCCGCCGCCGCCACGCCATTATCTCCGTGTCATGTAACGTGTATGTGGCAGGTAATCTGATATTATCTAAAGGTAATGCTTAGAAGGATGGTCTCCGCCACCAGGTCTTAGACTAGCTCTCCTGGTTGACAACCTGGTCAGTCAGGCTGTTGGTGCTAGCAACTCGCATCAATCCTGGTCAGTCAGGCTGTTGGTGCTAGCAACTCGCATCATCCCTGGGTCAGGCTGCTGGTGCTAGCAACTCGCATCATCCCTGGTCAATCAGGCTGTTGATGTACGTGTCGGTGTATATACACTTCGTGGTATGCCTGTATATACATTGAGATGTATATCTCAGTGTATATACACTGAGAGAAGTATATATACACACTGAGAAGTGTATGTCTGTATATACACTGATTTGTATATTTCATTGTATATACACAGAGGTGAAGGTCTTTATATACTGAGAGGTGTATATCTCAGTGTATCTCAGTATATCTCAGTATATCTCAGTGTATATACACTGAGAGGTGTATATCTCAGTGTATATACACTGAGAGGTGTATATCTCAGTGTATATACACTGAGAGGTGTATATACACTGAGAGGTGTATATCTCAGTGTATATACACTGAGAGGTGTATATCTCAGTGTATATACACTGAGAGGTGTATATCTCAGTGTATATACACTGGTAGTTTACATTAATCAGTATTTTAGGTATTAAAGTATTCTTGACTGGTGGTGTACAGGTGACCTGCAGCCTTAATGACCCTCGTGTAGTAGATAGTCTTGAAACCCCATTAACCAACCAACCAGCCTTAATGACCCTCGTGTTGTAGATAGTCTTGAAACCCCATTAACCAACCAACCAGCCTTAATGACCCTCGTGTAGTAGATAGTCTTGAAACCCCATTAACCAACCAACCAGTCTTAATGACCCTCGTGTAGTAGATAGTCTTGAAACCCCATTAACCAACCAACCAGTCTTAATGACCCTCATATAGTAGACTGATACACTGTCTCCTCCACACTGACTCCTCCACACTCACACACTGTCTCCTCCACACTCACACAGTCTCCTCCACACTGACACACACTGTCTCCTCCACACTCACACAGTCTCCTCCACACTGACACACACTGACTCCTCCTCACTCACACACTGTCTCCTCCACACTGACTCCTCCACACTCACACACAGTCTCCTCCACACTCACACACAGTCTCCTCCACACTCACACACAGTCTCCTCCACACTCACACACAGTCTCCTCCACACTCACACACAGTCTCCTCCACACTGACACACACTGTCTCCTCCACACTGACTCCTCCACACTCACACACAGTCTCCTCCACACTGACTCCTCCACACTCACACACAGTCTCCTCCACACTCACACACAGTCTCCTCCACACTCACACACAGTCTCCTCCACACTGACTCCTCCACACTCACACACTGTCTCCTCCACACTGTCTCCTCCACACTCACACACAGTCTCCTCCACACTGTCTCCTCCACACTCACACACTGTCTCCTCCACACTGACACACACAGTCTCCTCCACACTCACACACAGTCTCCTCCACACTGTCTCCTCCACACTCACACACTGTCTCCTCCACACTGACACACACAGTCTCCTCTACACTGACACTGTCTCCACACTCACACACTGTCTCCTCCACACTGACACACACAGTCTCCTCCACACTGACACACACAGTCTCCTCCACACTGACACACAGTCTCCTCCACACTGACACACAGTCTCCTCCACACTGTCTCCTCCACACTGACACACACAGTCTCCTCCACACTGTCTCCTCCACACTGTCTCCTCCACACTGACACACACAGTCTCCTCCACACTGACACACACAGTCTCCTCCACACTGACACACACTGTCTCCTCCACACTGACACACACAGTCTCCTCCACACTGACACACACAGTCTCCTCCACACTGACACACAGTCTCCTCCACACTGACACACAGTCTCCTCCACACTGACACACACAGTCTCCTCCACACTGACACACAGTCTCCTCCACACTGACACACACTGTCTCCTCCACACTGACACACACAGTCTCCTCCACACTGACACACACAGTCTCCTCCACACTGACACACACAGTCTCCTCCACACTGACACACACAGTCTCCTCCACACTGACACACACAGTCTCCTCCACACTGACACACACAGTCTCCTCCACACTGACACACACAGTCTCCTCCACACTGACACACACAGTCTCCTCCACACTGACACACAGTCTCCTCCACACTGACACACACAGTCTCCTCCACACTGACACAGTCTCCTCCACACTGACACACACAGTCTCCTCCACACTGACACACTGTCTCCTCCACACTGACACACACTGTCTCCTCCACACTGACACACACAGTCTCCTCCACACTGACACACAGTCTCCTCCACACTGACACACACTGTCTCCTCCACACTGACACACACAGTCTCCTCCACACTGACACACAGTCTCCTCCACACTGACACACACAGTCTCCTCCACACTGACACAGTCTCCTCCACACTGACACACACAGTCTCCTCCACACTGACACACAGTCTCCTCCACACTGACACACACTGTCTCCTCCACACTGACACACACAGTCTTCTCCACACTGACACACAGTCTCCTCCACACTGACACACACAGTCTCCTCCACACTGACACACACAGTCTCCTCCACACTGACACACAGTCTCCTCCACACTGACACACAGTCTCCTCCACACTGACACACAGTCTCCTCCACACTGACACACAGTCTCCTCCACACTGTCTCCTCCACACTGACACACACTGTCTCCTCCACACTGACACACACAGTCTCCTCCACACTGACACACACAGTCTCCTCCACACTGACACACAGTCTCCTCCACACTGACACACACTGTCTCCTCCACACTGACATACAGTCTCCTCCACACTGACATACAGTCTCCTCCACACTGACACACACTGTCTCCTCCACACTGACACAGTCTCCTCCACACTGACACACACAGTCTCCTCCACACTGACACAGTCTCCTCCACACTGACACACACAGTCTCCTCCACACTGACACACACTGTCTCCTCCACACTGACACACAGTCTCCTCCACACTGACACACACTGTCTCCTCCACACTGCCAGTGTTAAATGAGGTGAGGAGATTTTTTCCTCGTGTTTGTATTCAGCAGCGACTTTTTACGGTAGAAATTACGTCAGAATACATTTCTGGGGCGTCTCTTCTCCCTTTCTCTCCCTTTTCTCCCTTCTCCCTCTTTCTCTATTTCTTGTACCCCTTCCTGTTCTTTTCGACTTCCCCTCTTCTTCCCGTTCCTGATTATGTAAGAGGTGTGTGTACTCACCTGATTGTGGTTGCAGGGGTCGATTCATAGCTCCTGGCCCCGCCTCTTCACTGCTTCATGAGGTTTATCATACCTCTTCATAAAGCTGTGTATGGTACCTGTCTCCACTACCTCACTCTCCAGACTACTTCACTTCCTGACAACTCTGTGACCGAAGAAATACTTCCTAACATCCCTCGGACTCATCTGAGTCTTCAGCTTCTGGCTGTGTCCCCTTGCTGCTGTGTCTCCTTGTTGCTGTGTCCCCTTGCTGCTGTGTCCCCTTGTTGCTGTGTCCCCTTGTTGCTATGTCCCCTTGTTGCTGTGTCCCCTTGCTGCTGTGTCCCCTTGCTGCTGTGTCCCCTTGCTGCTGTGTCCCCTTGTTGCTGTGTCCCCTTGTTGCTGTCCCCCTTGCTGCTGTCCCCCCTTGTTGCTGTCCCCCCTTGCTGCTGTCCCCCCTTGTTGCTGTGTCCCCTTGTTGCTGTGTCCCCTTGTTGCTGTGTCCCCTTGTTGCTGTGTCCCCTTGTTGCTGTGTCCCCTTGTTGCTGTCCCCCCTTGCTGCTGTCCCCCCTTGTTGCTGTGTCCCCTTGTTGCTGTGTCCCCTTGTTGCTGTGTCCCCTTGTTGCTGTGTCCCCTTGTTGCTGTGTCCCCTTGTTGCTGTGTCCCCTTGTTGCTGTGTCCCCTTGTTGCTGTGTCCCCTTGCTGCTGTCCCCCCTTGCTGCTGTCCCCCCTTGCTGCTGTCCCCCCTTGTTGCTGTGTCCCCTTGTTGCTGTGTCCCCTTGTTTCTGTGTCCCATCTTTGGGACATCCTGTCTCTGTCCACCTTGTCAGTTCCTTTCATTATCTTACATGTTGTTATCATGTCTCCCCTGACCCTCCTGTCCTCCAGTGCCGTCAAGTTGATTTCCCTTAACCTCTCCTCGTAGGACAATCCCCTTAGCTCTGGAACTAGTCTTGTTGCAAACCTTTGCACTTTCTCTAATTTCTTGACGTGCTTGACTAGGTGTGGGTTCCAAACTGGTGCTGCATACTCCAGTATGGGCCTGATGTACACGGTGTACAGTGTCTTGAACGATTCCTTACTGAGGTATCGGAACGCTATTCTCAGGTTTGCTAGGCGCCCATATGTTGCAGCAGTTATCTGGTTGATGTGCGCCTCAGGAGATGTGCTCGGTGTTATACTCACCCCAAGATCCTTTATCTTTGGGCCCTAGACTATACTCCGTCTGTGGTCCTCTTTGCCCTTCCTCAATCTTTATAACTTTGCACTTTTTGGGGTTAAACTCCTTCTGTATCTACCATATATGTCGTGCCGAATAGGTAAAGCTGGTCAATTATCAAGAACTCATTTAAAATTAAGTCCTTTCTAAAATTTTCTCTTATACGTTTAAAGATATTTTTTTTTTTCATTTATGTTAATGAAAACATTAATAATTTTTTACCAAAAGAACCTTAGAAAACTTAAAGAATTGAGACACGCAACATGTGGGAATCTTTACTGAAGAAACGTTTCGCCACACAGTGGCAACATCCTGGGGTCTTGGTACAAATATTTCAACGTTTCTTACCTTTGGAGGACGACCTACTTACACTAGTGGCAGGTCCCACTGTGACCCCGCCGCCTCCTGCTTCACCTCACCTGACTGCAGTATATAAGCCACCTCTCTGGCCCTGTGCTGCACTTCCTACAAGACTGATGGACTGAACACATCGATTCCAGGTTGAGGGACCGATCACCTCAAACTCCTCCTCTCCTTACCCTTTTCTACTTTGTATTGGACTGATGAAGTCACTGTGTGGCGAAAAGCTTATTCAATAAAGATTCCCAAGTGTTGCATAAGTATCTCAATTCTTCAACGTATCCGTTTTCGAAACCATTCACCCCACTTAGAAAACTTACCTAACCTTATTATAACAAGAGCAATTTATTTTAGCCTAACCCAACTAAATATATTTTAGATTTGTTTACAATAATTTAATACTAAACAAACACAGTGAAATATATTTTTTTCGTTAGGTTCAGAATGATTTTGGCGAAATTATTGCATACACAAATTTTCACTTGTCCTATATGGCAAGATGAACGTTGCTATTTAAGCCAAGATCGCAAGTTCTGCCTATTCGGCACCACATATATATATATATATATATATATATATATATATATATATATATATATATATATATATATATATATATATGTTGGTCGTAGGCAGCTTCCAAATGAAATCATTGTTATCTCCACTGGTATCACATTATCAGTGTAGATAGTGCAGAGAGAGAGACATTATTTCTGTACGCTTCATTCATGTCGACATATCTGCCTCTCGCACTCTAGTCTAAGTCCTACGTGTGTATTGTGAACGTTATTAGAACATAAGGAACACTGCAGCAGGCCTACTGGCCTATGCGAGGCAGGTCCAAGTCTCCTACCGGCTTAAGCCAGTGCCCTAAGCTAGTCAGGTCAGATCACTTCCACTTAAGGAAGGAGCACGGCATCTGACCTAGTAGCACAAGCTAGTCAGGTCCAACTCACACCCACCCACACCCACTCATGTATTTATCTAACCTATTTTTAAAACTACACAACGTTTTGGACTCAATAACTGTACTCGGGAGTTTGTTCCACTCATCCACAACTCTATTACCAAACCAGTACTTTCCTATATCCTTCCTGAATCTAAATTTCTCCAACTTAAAACCATTGCTGCGAGTCCTGTCTTGGCTGGAAATTTTTTACATCCCCTATCTTTATTCTTGTTTTCCATTTATACACCTCTATCATTATTATTATTATCACACTGGCCGATTCCCACCAAGGCAGGGTGGCCCGAAAAAGAAAAACTTTCACCATCATTCACTCCATCACTGTCTTGCCAGAAGGGTGCTTTACACTACAGTTTTTAAACTGCAACATTAACACCCCTCCTTCAGAGTGCAGGCACTGTACTTCCCATCTCCAGGACTCAAGTGCGGCCTGCCGGTTTCCCTGAATCCCTTCATAAATGTTACTTTGCTCACACTCCAACACCACGTCAAGTATTAAAAACCATTTGTCTCCATTTACTCCTATCAAACACGGTCACGCATGCCTGCTGGAAGTCCAAGCCCCTCGCACACAAAACCTCCTTTACCCCCTCCCTCCAACCTTTCCTAGGCCGACCCCTACCCCGCCTTCCTTCCACTACAGACTGATACACTCTTGAGGTCACTCTGTTTCGCTCCATTCTCTCTACATGTCCGAACCACCTCAACAACCCTTCCTCAGCCCTCTGGACAACAGTTTTGGTAATCCCGCACCTCCTCCTAACTTCCAAACTACGAATTCTCTGCATTAAATTCACACCACACATTGCCCTCAGACATGACATCTCCACTGCCTCCAGCCTTCTCCTCGCTGCAACATTCATCACCCATGCTTCACACCCATATAAGAGCGTTGGTAAAACTATACTCTCATACATTCCCCTCTTTGCCTCCAAGGACAAAGTTCTTTGTCTCCACAGACTCCTAAGTGCACCACTCACTCTTTTTCCCTCATCAATTCTATGATTCACCTCATCTTTCATAGACCCATCCGCTGACACGTCCACTCCCAAATATCTGAATACATTCACCTGCTCCATACTCTCTCCTTCCAATCTGATATCCAATCTTTCATCACCTAATCTTTTTGTTATCCTCATAACCTTACTCTTTCCTGTATTCACTTTTAATTTTCTTTTACACACCCTACCAAATTCATCCACCAATCTCTGCAACTTCTCTTCAGATTCTCCCAAGAGCACAGTGTCATCAGCAAAGAGCAACTGTGACAACTCCCACTTTATGTGTGATTCTTTATCTTTTAACTCCACGCCTCTTGCCAAGACCCTCGCATTTACTTCTCTTACAACCCCATCTATAAATATATTAAACAACCACGGTGACATCACACATCCTTGTCTAAGGCCTACTTTTACTGGGAAAAAATTTCCCTCTTTCCTACATACTCTAACTTGAGCCTCACTATCCTCGTAAAAACTCTTCACTGCTTTCAGTAACCTACCTCCTACACCATACACCTGCAACATCTGCCACATTGCCCCCCTATCCACCCTGTCATACGCCTTTTCCAAATCCATTAATGCTACAAAGACCTCTTTAGCCTTATCTAAATACTGTTCACTTATATGTTTAACTGTAAACACCTGGTCCACACACCCCCTACCTTTCCTAAAGCCTCCTTGTTCATCTGCTATCCTATTCTCAGTCTTATTCTTAATTCTTTCAATAATAACTCTACCATACACTTTACCACGTATACTCAACAGACTTATCCCCCTATAATTTTTGCACTCTCTTTTATCCCCTTTGCCTTTATACAAAGGAACTATGCATGCTCTCTGCCAATCCCTAGGTACCTTACCCTCTTCCATACATTTATTAAATAATAGCACCAACCACTCCAAAACTATATCCCCACCTGCTTTTAACATTTCTATCTTTATCCCATCAATCCCGGCTGCCTTACCCCCTTTCATTTTACCTACTGCCTCACGAACTTCCTCCACACTCACAACTGGCTCTTCCTCACTCCTACAAGATGTTATTCCTCCTTGCCCTATACACGAAATCACAGCTTCCCTGTCTTCATCAACATTTAACAATTCCTCAAAATATTCCCTCCATCTTCCCAATACCTCTAACTCTCCATTTAATAACTCTCCTCTTCTATTTTTAACTGACAAATCCATTTGTTCTCTAGGCTTTCTTAACTTGTTAATCTCACTCCAAAACTTTTTCTTATTTTCAACAAAATTTATTGATAACATCTCACCCACTCTCTCATTTGCTCTCTTTTTACATTGCTTCACCACTCTCTTAACCTCTCTCTTTTTCTCCATATACTCTTCCCTCCTTGCATCACTTCTACTTTGTAAAAACTTCTCATATGCTAACTTTTTCTCCCTTACTACTCTCTTTACATCATCATTCCACCAATCGCTCCTCTTCCCTCCTGCACCCACTTTCCTGTAACCACAAACTTCTGCTGAACACTCTAACACTACATTTTTAAACCTACCCCATACCTCTTCGACCCCATTGCCTATGCTCTCATTAGCCCATCTATCCTCTAATAGCTGTTTATATCTTTCCCTAACTGCCTCCTCTTTTAGTTTATAAACCTTCACCTCTCTCTTCCCTGATGCTTCTATTCTCCTTGTATCCCATCTACCTTTTACTCTCAGTGTAGCTACAACTAGAAAGTGATCTGATATATCTGTGGCCCCTCTATAAACATGTACATCCTGAAGTCTACTCAACAGTCTTTTATCTACCAATACATAATCCAACAAACTACTGTCATTTCGCCCTACATCATATCTTGTATACTTATTTATCCTCTTTTTCTTAAAATATGTATTACCTATAACTAAACCCCTTTCTATACAAAGTTCAATCAAAGGGCTCCCATTATCATTTACACCTGGCACCCCAAACTTACCTACCACACCCTCTCTAAAAGTTTCTCCTACTTTAGCATTCAGGTCCCCTACCACAATTACTCTCTCACTTGGTTCAAAGGTTCCTATACATTCACTTAACATCTCCCAAAATCTCTCTCTCTCCTCTGCATTCCTCTCTTCTCCAGGTGCATACACGCTTATTATGGCCCACTTTTCACATCCAACCTTTACTTTAATCCACATAATTCTTGAATTTACACATTCATATTCTCTTTTCTCCTTCCATAACTGATCCTTCAACATTACTGCTACCCCTTCCTTTGCTCTAACTCTCTCAGATACTCCAGATTTAATCCCATTTATTTCCCCCCACCGAAACTCCCCTACCACCTTCAGCTTTGTTTCGCTTAGAGCCAGGACATCCAACTTCTTTTCATTCATCTATCATATCCCCCTAATTCTACGCCTTTCTAGAGAGTGCAGATTCAGGGCCTCAGTCTATCCTCATAGTGCAGATTCAGGGCCTCAGTCTATCCTCATAGTGCAGATTCAGGGCCTCAGTCTATCCTCATAGTGCAGATTCAGGCCCTCAGTCTATCCTCATAGTGCAGATTCAGGGCCTCAGTCTATCCTCATAGTGCAGATTCAGGCCCTCAGTCTATCCTCATAGTGCAGATTCAGGCCCTCAGTCTATCCTCATAGTGCAGATTCAGGGCTTCAGTCTATCCTCATAGTGCAGATTCAGGCCCTCAGTCTATCCTCATAGTGCAGATTCAGGCCCTCAGTCTATCCTCATAGTGCAGATTCAGGCCCTCAGTCTATCCTCATAGTGCAGATTCAGGCCCTCAGTCTATCCTCATAGTGCAGATTCAGGGCCTCAGTCTATCCTCATAGTGCAGATTCAGGCCCTCAGTCTATCCTCATAGTGCAGATTCAGGCCCTCAGTCTATCCTCATAGTGCAGATTCAGGCCCTCAGTCTATCCTCATAGTGCAGATTCAGGGCCTCAGTCTATCCTCATAGTGCAGATTCAGGGCCTCAGTCTATCCTCATAGTGCAGATTCAGGACCTCAGTCTATCCTCATAGTGCAGATTCAGGGCCTCAGTCTATCCTCATAGTGCAGATTCAGGCCCTCAGTCTATCCTCATAGTGCAGATTCAGGGCCTCAGTCTATCCTCATAGTGCAGATTCAGGGCCTCAGTCTATCCTCATAGTGCAGATTCAGGGCCTCAGTCTATCCTCATAGTGCAGATTCAGGCCCTCAGTCTATCCTCATAGTGCAGATTCAGGCCCTCAGTCTATCCTCATAGTGCAGATTCAGGCCCTCAGTCTATCCTCATAGTGCAGATTCAGGGCCTCAGTCTATCCTCATAGTGCAGATTCAGGGCCTCAGTCTATCCTCATAGTGCAGATTCAGGGCCTCAGTCTATCCTCATAGTGCAGATTCAGGGCCTCAGTCTATCCTCATAGGGAAGGTTTCTGATACATGGGATCAACTTTGTCATCCTCCTTTGTACGTTTTCCAGAGCATTTATATCCATTCTGTAATACGGTGACCAAAACTGTGCAGCATAGTCTAAATGAGGCCTAACCAAGGATATATACATGTACATGCCTCGAGGGATGGTCAGTTAACCATAAAAGATATGAGTGTGTGAGTTTGACCTGACAAGCTTGGACCAGTAGGCTTTTCTGCGTATACCTTGGATACCTTTTACCAGTGTAATCGCCGGTTTGTGCTTACGGAGGGGAAGAGGGTCGAGTCCTGGCTCCTGGCTCCTGGCATATTGAGCTTCGTGTCGTCTTGATGCCGCCAGTGAGTTGGTGTTTTTCCGGTGTGGGGGTTCGATACTCCGTGCTTTGATCATTGATGTCTCACTGTGGTGTTTAGTCCTACTGTGGAGTACATGGTGTTGCTCTCTCTCTCTCTCTCTCTCTCTCTCTCTCTCTCTCTCTCTCTCTCTCTCTCTCTCTCTCTCTCTCTCTCTCTCTCTCTCTCTCTCTCTCTCTCTCTTAATCATGAATAAGACTTCTCTCCCTATAGTGTATTTAGTCTATAATGGTGCTAGACTCTATTTAATAGTGCAAGTCTTCAACTTAATGGTGCACACCTTCAATTGAATGGTGCACACCTTCAGTATCGCCTCTTGCCATTACTTCTGCTACTGCTCCAGGTCCTACTACTGCGCCTGCTACTGCTCCAGGTCCTACTACTGCTCCTGCTACTGCTCCAGGTCCTACTACTGCGCCTGCTACTGCTCCAGGTCCTACTACTGCTCCTGCTACTGCTCCAGGTCCTACTACTGCGCCTGCTACTGCTCCTAGTCCTACTACTGCTCCTGCTACTGCTCCAGGTCCTACTACTGCTCCTGCTACTGCTCCAGGTCCTACTACTGCGCCTGCTACTGCTTCAGGTCCTACTACTGCTCCTGCTACTGCTCCAGGTCCTGCTCTTGCTACTGCTCCAGGTCCTACTACTGCGCCTGCTACTGCTCCTGGTCCTACTACTGCTCCTGCTACTGCTCCAGGTCCTACTACTGCGCCTGCTACTGCTCCAGGTCCTACTACTGCGCCTGCTACTGCTCCAGGTCCTACTACTGCGCCTGCTACTGCTCCAGGTCCTACTACTGCGCCTGCTACTGCTCCAGGTCCTACTACTGCGCCTGCTACTGCTCCAGGTCCTACTACTGCGCCTGCTACTGCTCCAGGTCCTACTACTGCGCCTGCTACTGCTCCAGGTCCTACTACTGCGCCTGCTACTGCTCCAGGTCCTACTACTGCTCCTGCTACTGCTCCAGGTCCTACTACTGCGCCTGCTACTGCTCCAGGTCCTACTACTGCTCCTGCTGCTGCTCCTGGTCCTACAATCCCTGTTCCTCCTCAACAAACCAATATCTAGGACTTTCAATATTCTGTGGAGGAGGAGCCTGGACACAGTCATAAGATGCACGCACTTCTCCAAGATGGCAGCACAACAATCGCGAAAATCTACAGAACGATAGAGGTAACAAACCATACCACGGGCGGGGATAGAACCCGCGATCAGAGAGTCGTAAAACTCCATGCCGACGCGTTAGCCACTGGACCAGATGGCTACAATAAAATTCATCCAACTAGGTATACTTCTACACCATAGGAAGGTTAGCATAGGCCACCACTGTGACCACAAATGCAAGTTTTTGCAGACGAATCTCCCGCCAGCGTAGCTGGAGGTTCGTGAGTCTTATAACCTGAACGGGTCCTAAGAAGCAAGACTGGACAGTACGTGGAATCACAGCAGTTCAACACTCCAGGTCAACATGATTCAGAACAGGTCGTTCCAGCCTCTCACAATTGCAAGATCATCACAGCTTGGTCTTAGATGCTCTGGAAGACGCGGTAAATGTGTAGTGTACTTCCATCTTGCAAGTCTTCAACAAGCACGACCATGCTGTGATGGCGCGCAAAATGCAAAAGGAGTAACTGGAAGAGTGGGTAGATGCAAAGGCGTGAAAGGTAGATCATAATATACACCAGGAAGACTTTGGAGAAACTGGTCTTAAACCTGTACAAAGAAAGCTTTCAGGAAACGTAACTTCTCTTTCCTTCCTCTTCCTCTCCTCTTCTTCCTCTACTTCCTCCTTCTCCTACTCCTCTTCCTCCTCCTCTCCCCTTCCCGCCTCCATCTGGTGGTGGCAGTATCGGCTGTGGTGTCAAAGAGAGGTGGGAATGTCGTCAATATTTGTCAGGATCCTCCTCATTCCAACTTGGTGGACAGTTTGTATGGGGCAGTTAGTCTCTCTCACTACTCTGTCTCTTTCTGTCTGATTTTATCTGCTGCCTTCTGTCTAGTCTGCCTTTCCACTACTGTCTCTTTCTGTCTGATTTTGTCTGCTGCCTTCTGTCTAGTCTGCCTTTCCACTACTGTCTCTTTGTCTGATTTTATCTGCTGCCTTCTGTCTAGTCTGCCTTTCCACTACTGTCTCTTTGTCTGATTTTATCTGCTGCCTTCTGTCTAGTCTGCCTTTCCACTACTGTCTCTTTGTCTGATTTTATCTGCTGCCTTCTGTCTAGTCTGCCTTTCCACTACTGTCTCTTTGTCTGATTTTATCTGCTGCCTTCTGTCTAGTCTGCCTTTCCACTACTGTCTCTTTGTCTGATTTTATCTGCTGCCTTCTGTCTAGTCTGCCTTTCCACTACTGTCTCTTTGTCTGATTTTGTCTGCTGCCTTCTGTCTAGTCTGCCTTTCCACGTTGCTGCCACTCGTACTCACAGAGTTCTGTTTGCGGGGGTTGAGATTCAGCTCCTGGGCCACCACCATCACTGACTTTTGGCTTCTTGGGTCTTGTCGTATCCACTCTTACAGCTGTGTATTACTGAGTTTGCCTCTACCACCGCTCCAGTAGTCGTTCCACTTTTCAGCTCCTCTGAGACTAAAGAAATACTTCCTGACATCACTGTGGCTCGTCTGTACCTTCAGCTTCAGATTTACCTGACATCTTAAGTGGCGTTGGTAGTTGTCAATCGTCGTTAGTGGATGTCAGTAGTTGTCGTTAGCAGTCTTCGTTAGTCTTCGTGGTGGTCGTTAAGCGATGTCGCAGTCGTCGTTTTTATAGTTGTTGTCTGAGGACGACCCCAGTTAATGCAGCAACTTAAGTCGTGATCAAGTTTTTAATTAACGCTATCAGACTGTTGTTCCCGTTGATGTTACTGTTGTAGCTGCTCCACCTGTTGGTGCTGCCGTTATTCCTGCTGGAGCTGCCGTTGTTGTTCATGTTGGCGTTATTACTGTTGGTGCTGCCGTTATTCCTGCTGGGGCTGCCGTTGTTGTTTCTGTTTGGAACGGCGTCGTGTTGGCCAGACGGCGTCTGGAGAGACGTTGCCTTGACCGTAGACGTCTGGAAAGTGTCGTATTGGCCAAACGGCGGCGTCTAGAAAGCGTCGTTTTGTCCAGGCGGCGGCGGCGTCTTGGCCAGACGGCGGCGGCGTCTTGGCCAGGCGGCGGCGGCGTCTTGGCCAGCATCTTTAATTACCAAGGTGATGACTAAGCTAATGTGGCCTCTCACTTGCTGATGAATGTAATTAAGGTCAGGTTATTAGGTTAACCTTCCCTGCCTCAGGTGGCTCACACCTGTGTTGACTCACACCTTGTGATTTATACCTGCTTTGGCTTATACGTGTGACTTACACCTGTTTTGACTTACACGTGTGACTTACACCTGTTTTGACTTACACGTGTGTTGTGTTGCACCTGTGTCGACTCACACCTGGGTTGACTGACACTTGAGTGCAAGTCACCAGGGGGAAGGGGAGGGGGAAAGTCACCACACGTAGTAAATTTAAGGGGTCATCTCCCCCTGTGGGTCAGTCCCAGACGACACAGTTGATGGCTTGATCAGTCAGGTTGATGGTGCTGGCAAGTCGCACTTCTTTGTCTTCAAGAAGGATGTTAGTAGTTTCCCTCTTGAAGACGACTGCTTGTTGGTCTGTTGGCCAGATGTTGTGGGTGGCCAGCGAGGGGGGTTCAAGGGTGGCCAGGGAGGGGGTTCATGGGTGGCCAGGGAGGGGGGTCATGAGTGGCCAGGGAGGGAGAACACTAGCCAAAAATTACAGACCGGTAGTACTAAAATACCTGACTGGCCTGGGCCAGTAGGTGACTTGGACCTGCCTAGTATGGGCCAGTAGGCCTACTGCAGTGTTCCATCTTTCTTATGCTCTAGCCAAAAAGTCTTTGGAAAAGTGACGAGAAGCCAAACAAAGCATTTATGAAACGAGGGAACCTGTACAGCTCGAATTAGAGCGAAGATTTAGAGGAGGAGCACTACAGCAGGCCTACTGGCCCCATGCTAGGCAGGTCCAAGTAACCTACTGGCCCCATGCTAGGCAGTTCCAAGTAACCTACTGGCCCCATGCTAGGCAGTTCCAAGTAACCTACTGGCCCCATGCTAGGCAGGTCCAAGTAACCTACTGGCCCCATGCTAGGCAGTTCCAAGTAACCTACTGGCCCCATGCTAGGCAGGTCCAAGTAACCTACTGGCCCCATGCTAGGCAGGTCCAAGTAACCTACTGGCCCCATGCTAGGCAGATCCAAGTAACCTACTGGCCCCATGCTAGGCAGGTCCAAGTAACCTACTGGCCCCATGCTAGGCAGATCCAAGTAACCTACTGGCCCCATGCTAGGCAGATCCAAGTAACCTACTGGCCCCATGCTAGGCAGATCCAAGTAACCTACTGGCCCCATGCTAGGCAGATCCAAGTAACCTACTGGCCACATGCTAGGCAGATCCAAGTAACCTACTGGCCCCATGCTAGGCAGATCCAAGTAACCTACTGGCCCCATGCTAGGCAGATCCAAGTAATCTACTGGCCCATGCTAGGCAGATCCAAGTAACCTACTGGCCCCATGCTAGGCAGATCCAAGTAACCTACTGGCCCCATGCTAGGCAGATCCAAGTAATCTACTGGCCCCATGCTAGGCAGATCCAAGTAACCTACTGGCCCCATGCTAGGCAGATCCAAGTAACCTACTGGCCCCATGCTAGGCAGGTCCAAGTAACCTACTGGCCCATGCTAGGCAGATCCAAGTAACCTACTGGCCCCATGCTAGGCAGGTCCAAGTAACCTACTGGCCCCATGCTAGGCAGATCCAAGTAATCTACTGGCCCCATGCTAGGCAGATCCAAGTAACCTACTGGCCCCATGCTAGGCAGATCCAAGTAATCTACTGGCCCCATGCTAGGCAGATCCAAGTAACCTACTGGCCCCATGCTAGGCAGATCCAAGTAACCTACTGGCCCCATGCTAGGCAGGTCCAAGTAACCTACTGGCCCATGCTAGGCAGATCCAAGTAACCTACTGGCCCCATGCTAGGCAGGTCCAAGTAACCTACTGGCCCCATGCTAGGCAGATCCAAGTAACCTACTGGCCCATGCTAGGCAGGTCCAAGTAACCTACTGGCCCATGCTAGGCAGATCCAAGTAACCTACTGGCCCATGCTAGGCAGATCCAAGTAACCTACTGGCCCATGCTAGGCAGATCCAAGTAACCTACTGGCCCATGCTAGGCAGGTCCAAGTAACCTACTGTCCCATGCTAGGCAGGTCCAAGTAACCTACTGTCCCATGCTAGGCAGGTCCAAGTAACCTACTGTCCCATGCTAGGCAGGTCCAAGTAACCTACTGTCCCATGCTAGGCAGGTCCAAGTAACCTACTGCCCCATGCTAGGCAGATCCAAGTAACCTACTGGCCCCATGCTAGGCAGATCCAAGTAATCTACTGGCCCATGCTAGGCAGGTCCAAGTAACCTACTGGCCCCATGCTAGGCAGGTCCAAGTAACCTACTGGCCCCATGCTAGGCAGATCCAAGTAATCTACTGGCCCATGCTAGGCAGGTCCAAGTAACCTACTGGCCCCATGCTAGGCAGGTCCAAGTAACCTACTGGCCCCATGCTAGGCAGGTCCAAGTAACCTACTGGCCCCATGCTAGGCAGATCCAAGTAACCTACTGGCCCATGCTAGGCAGATCCAAGTAATCTACTGGCCCCATGCTAGGCAGGTCCAAGTAACCTACTGGCCCCATGCTAGGCAGATCCAAGTAACCTACTGGCCCATGCTAGGCAGATCCAAGTAATCTACTGGCCCCATGCTAGGCAGATCCAAGTAATCTACTGGCCCATGCTAGGCAGATCCAAGTAATCTACTGGCCCCATGCTAGGCAGGTCCAAGTAATCTACTGGCCCATGCTAGGCAGATCCAAGTAACCTACTGGCCCCATGCTAGGCAGATCCAAGTAATTTACTGGCCCATGCTAGGCAGATCCAAGTAATCTACTGGCCCCATGCTAGGCAGGTCCAAGTAATCTACTGGCCCCATGCTAGGCAGGTCCAAGTAATCTACTGGCCCATGCTAGGCAGATCCAAGTAACCTACTGGCCCCATGCTAGGCAGATCCAAGTAATCTACTGGCCCCATGCTAGGCAGATCCAAGTAACCTACTGGCCCCATGCTAGGCAGATCCAAGTAACCTACTGGCCCCATGCTAGGCAGATCCAAGTAATCTACTGGCCCATGCTAGGCAGATCCAAGTAACCTACTGGCCCCATGCTAGGCAGATCCAAGTAATCTACTGGCCCCATGCTAGGCAGGTCCAAGTAACCTACTGGCCCCATGCTAGGCAGGTCCAAGTAATCTACTGGCCCATGCTAGGCAGATCCAAGTAATCTACTGGCCCCATGCTAGGCAGGTCCAAGTAATCTACTGGCCCATGCTAGGCAGATCCAAGTAATCTACTGGCCCCATGCTAGGCAGATCCAAGTAATCTACTGGCCCCATGCTAGGCAGATCCAAGTAATCTACTGGCCCCATGCTAGGCAGATCCAAGTAATCTACTGGCCCCATGCTAGGCAGATCCAAGTAATCTACTGGCCCCATGCTAGGCAGATCCAAGTAATCTACTGGCCCCATGCTAGGCAGATCCAAGTAACCTACTGGCCCCATGCTAGGCAGGTCCAAGTAATCTACTGGCCCCATGCTAGGCAGGTCCAAGTAATCTACTGGCCCCATGCTAGGCAGATCCAAGTAACCTACTGGCCCCATGCTAGGCAGGTCCAAGTAACCTACTGGCCCCATGCTAGGCAGATCCAAGTAACCTACTGGCCCCATGCTAGGCAGATCCAAGTAACCTACTGGCCCCATGCTAGGCAGATCCAAGTAACCTACTGGCCCCATGCTAGGCAGGTCCAAGTAATCTACTGGCCCCATGCTAGGCAGGTCCAAGTAACCTACTGGCCCATGCTAGGCAGGTCCAAGTCACATTCACTTAGGAAGAATCATCATCGTGAAAAAATAATGGAGTCGTGGGAAGATAACGTAAGTATGGTCTGTACTGTTAACCAAGCCTGAATGCCTTCCACGTCCCCCCCCCCAGGCGCTGTATAATCCTCCGGGTTTAGCGCTTCCCCTTGATTATATTAATAATTTACTGTTATCTACAAGTTTCTGACAAATACGACCATGAGTGTTTGTAGAAACCATACAACGGGTGGGGTTCGAACCCGTGGTATGGTTTGTTTGCGATCGTGTCATTACGATTTCTTGAGTCGTGTGATTGTAGTTATAACGAGGTTGTAGATATAACGAGGTTGTAGGTATAACGAGGTTGTAGGTATAACAGTGTAAGTGAACACTTGTATGATCGACTTTGACAGTTACAACACAAAGAGTGGTTGTAAACACAGCAGTGTCCTGGCACCTCTACTGTGAAGTTCAGTACCCCAAGGCAGTGTCCTGGCACCTCTACTGTGAAGTTCAGTACCCCAAGGCAGTGTCCTGGCACCTCTACTGTGAAATTCAGTACCCCAAGGCAGTGTCGTGGCACCTCTACTGTGAAGTTCAGTACCCCAAGGCAGTGTCCTGGCACCTCTACTGTGAAATTCAGTCCCCCAAGGCAGTGTCGTGGCACCTCTACTGTGAAGTTCAGTACCCCAAGGCAGTGTCCTGGCACCTCTACTGTGAAATTCAGTCCCCCAAGGCAGTGTCGTGGCACCTCTACTGTGAAGTTCAGTACCCCAAGGCAGTGTCGTGGCACCTCTACTGTGAAGTTCAGTACCCCAAGGCAGTGTCGTGGCACCTCTACTGTGAAGTTCAGTACCCCAAGGCAGTGTCCTGGCACCTCTACTGTGAAATTCAGTCCCCCAAGGCAGTGTCGTGGCACCTCTACTGTGAAGTTCAGTACCCCAAGGCAGTGTCCTGGCACCTCTACTGTGAAATTCAGTACCCCAAGGCAGTGTCGTGGCACCTCTACTGTGAAGTTCAGTACCCCAAGGCAGTGTCCTGGCACCTCTACTGTGAAATTCAGTCCCCCAAGGCAGTGTCGTGGCACCTCTACTGTGAAGTTCAGTACCCCAAGGCAGTGTCCTGGCACCTCTACTGTGAAATTCAGTCCCCCAAGGCAGTGTCGTGGCACCTCTACTGTGAAGTTCAGTACCCCAAGGCAGTGTCGTGGCACCTCTACTGTGAAGTTCAGTACCCCAAGGCAGTGTCGTGGCACCTCTACTGTGAAGTTCAGTACCCCAAGGCAGTGTCGTGGCACCTCTACTGTGAAGTTCAGTACCCCAAGGCAGTGTCGTGGCACCTCTACTGTGAAATTCAGTACCCCAAGGCAATGTCGTGGCACCTCTACTGTGAAATTCAGTACCCCAAGGCAGTGTCGTGGCACCTCTACTGTGAAATTCAGTACCCCAAGGCAGTGTCGTGACACCTCTACTGTGAAATTCAGTACCCCAAGGCAGTGTCGTGGCACCTCTACTGTGAAGTTCAGTCCCCCAAGGCAGTGTCCTGGCACCTCTACCGTTTATCCTCATAGCTGACGTAGATAAAAACACTGACCATATTTCTGTATCAACATTTTTGGTTGATACCAAAATAAGCTTGAAATTACTTGATAAAGACACCGAAAAACTGCAGGAAGACATGAAGTCTTCCAGTGGGTAGTGGAGAATAACTTGTCGTTCAGTGGTGATAGGTTCTAACTGCTGATATATGGAAACATAACCTTTAAAAAGAACATGTGAAGGACCTTGGGGTAATAATGTCAGCTGACCATTCTATTAAAAACACAGTAAGGTAAATGTCACGACGGACAAGAAAATGACAAGTTGGATAGTGAGAAGTTTCAAAATAAGGGAAATGATGCCACTGGTGACACTCTTCATATCACTTGTGCTCTCTCGTTCAGAGTATTGTTCAGAGTTGACGGCCCCGTTCAGGACAGAAGTATCAGGGCTAAAACAGATACAGGGATCATAAATGGCTCTCAAATAGAACCAGTAAAGTATTGAAATTATTGGGAACGACTCGGAACCTTAAATATGTACTCACTGGAACAGAGATATGTATATGATAATATATACTTGGAAGATACTTGAGGGCCTGGGGTGCGATGGGCACAATAAGAGAACACTGTATCAACATCCGTGGCCCCAGACTATTCATAAGAACATAAGAACATAAGAAAGGAGGAACACTGCAGGAGGCCTGTTGGCCCATACTAGGCAGGTCCTTTACAATTCATCCCACTAACAAACATTTGACCAACCCAATTTTCAATGCCACCCAAGAAACAAGCTCCGATGTGCAAGTCCCACTCAAATCCATCCCAACAGAAGCACTGTTGGGACAAGTGTATAAGTCTACAAGAAGAACCTGGATAAGTATCTTCAAGTACCATATCAACCAGTGTGTAACGGATATGTGGGACAGCAAGCCACCAAGAGCAACAGCCTGGTTGACCAGGCAACCACCAGACGAGCCTGACCCAGGGCCGGGCTGCGAGAGTATGACAACTCTCGAAGCCTTTCAGGAGTATATCAAAGGTATAAGCTAAGTGTAAGCAAGACTCCCTGGCAGGGTGGTGGGTGTGACAGGGACGGTGTACTGGCAGTATCAAAGCTCCCAGTTCGACCCTCCCAGTGCAAGTAGCACTCGCCCAGTACACCAACTAAGTACGAAGCAATTATGTAGCCACTTAACTCTGCGCTATGAACCTTCGTTATATTATTATTACTGCCTTAACTCCACGTGCTAGACGCTGAAGAACACTGGAAGAATGGAGGAGAAGCAAGAATGGAGGGAAGAAGCAGGGAGATAAAAGAAGTGAGACAATGAAGGAGGGGAGAGTGGAGACAAGGGAGGGAAGGTAGGTTGGAAGGAGAAGGGGAGAATCGAAGGATGAAATGAGAGATGGAAGGAGGGAGAGATGAGACGAGACGAAGATTAAAGAATGAGGCAAAGGAAAGGTGGGATGGAAGACTCGAGATAAAGAAATGGTGAAGGTTACCTGGAGTCGCTCCCGGGGGGGTCAGCGCCTCCGCGGCCCGATCCCAGACGAGGCCTCCTGGTTGCTGGCCTGATTGCTCACGCTAGGGTTTTGTCGGTGATTCTCCCTTATGCATGAAGGGATGGTGTTGAAGAGTCGTGGTCTCTCTACACTGAGTTCACTCTCAGTGTATTCATTGCTGTCCTGCCTTTCACTGGAGGTATCCTGCAAAGTCTACCAAGTCTCGTGTGTTTATAAGTAGTAATTTCGGTGTGCAGGTTTGGTACCAGTTTCTTCCAGGTGTAGATTATGCTGCATCTTTCTCGCCTACTTTCCAAGGAGTACAGTTATAGGGATTTCAAGCTTCAAAAGTAATTTAGATGCTTGACTGAGTTTATACAAGCTGTGAATGTTCTTTGTCTACGTTTTCAGCTCAGACATTCGCCTGGCTTGAAGGTGACAGTTAGTACACAACAATATTCCAGCCTGGAGAGAACCAGTGACACGAAGAGTGTCAGCAGTGGCTTGGCATCTCTCTGTTTTGGATATTCTAATTATCCAACCTATCATTTTCCTTGTGGTGGGGATAATGACATTGTTGTGATCCTTGAAGGTGAGATCTTCTGGCATGATCGCTCCCAGGTCTCTCATACTTGACTATGGCTGTACTGAGTACTTTCAGTTTGTCTTGTACCCCGAGCCTGCTTTAATTTTCTCAATCCTTCCGTGACGTAGTAACTGAAATTTGTCCTCACCGAACCATATATTGTTAGTGGTCCACTGGAAGACTTGGTTTATATCAGTGGTCCACTGGAAGACTTGGTTTATATCAGTGGTACACTGGAAGACTTGGTTTATATCAGTGGTCCACTGGAAGACTTGGTTTATATCAGTGGTCCACTGGAAGACTTGGTTTATATCAGTGGTACACTGGAAGACTTGGTTTATATCAGTGGTCCACTGGAAGACTTGGTTTATATCAGTGGTACACTGGAAGACTTGGTTTATATCAGTGGTCCACTGGAAGACTTGGTTTATATCAGTGGTCCACTGGAAGACTTGGTTTATATCAGTGGTCCACTGGAAGACTTGGTTTATATCAGTGGTCCACTGGAAGACTTGGTTTATATCAGTGGTCCACTGGAAGACTTGGTTTATATCAGTGGTACACTGGAAGACTTGGTTTATATCAGTGGTACACTGGAAGACTTGGTTTATATCAGTGGTCCACTGGAAGACTTGGTTTATATCAGTGGTCCACTGGAAGACTTGGTTTATATCAGTGGTACACTGGAAGACTTGGTTTATATCAGTGGTCCACTGGAAGACTTGGTTTATATCAGTGGTACACTGGAAGACTTGGTTTATATCAGTGGTCCACTGGAAGACTTGGTTTATATCAGTGGTCCACTGGAAGACTTGGTTTATATCAGTGGTCCACTGGAAGACTTGGTTTATATCAGTGGTCCACTGGAAGACTTGGTTTATATCAGTGGTCCACTGGAAGACTTGGTTTATATCAGTGGTCCACTGGAAGACT
>NC_091384.1:4263453-4288453 GCF_038502225.1 Cherax quadricarinatus | reverse complement strand
AGCACTGTGTCATTGGGTGGGCGAGACGTTACGGAGCTTGGGTCGCTATTGTTCACTTGTGGCTGGACCAGCCAGAGCTCTAAACTCTCCCAGTGTAATTGTATGTGTAACAAGGGCTTACCAGGGGATAGTGTATGTGATTGTGTGTGTGTGTGTGTGTGTGTGTGTGTGTGTGTGTGTGTGTGTGTGTGTGTGTGTGTGTGTGTGTGTGTGTGTGTGTGTGTGAGCATACAGCAGTGTCCCAGTAAGAGAGAAAAAATGAGTCCTCTGCATTATATTCACACCACACATTGCCCTCAGACACATCTACACTGCCTCCAGCCTCCTCCTACACTGCCTCCAGCCTCCACCTACACTGCCTCCAGCCTCCTCCTACACTGCCTCCAGCCTCCACCTACACTGCCTCCAGCCTCCTCCTACACTGCCTCCAGCCTCCACCTACACTGCCTCCAGCCTCCTCCTACACTGCCTCCAGCCTCCTCCTACACTGCCTCCAGCATCCTCCTACACTGCCTCCAGCCTCCACCTACACTGCCTCCAGCCTCCTCCTACACTGCCTCCAGCCTCCACCTACACTGCCTCCAGCCTCCACCTGCACTGCCTCCAGCCTCCACCTACACTGCCTCCAGCCTCCTCCTACACTGCCTCCAGCCTCCACCTACACTGCCTCCAGCCTCCACCTACACTGCCTCCAGCCTCCACCTACACTGCCTCCAGCCTCCTCCTACACTGCCTCCAGCATCCTCCTACACTGCCTCCAGCCTCCACCTACACTGCCTCCAGCCTCCTCCTACACTGCCTCCAGCCTCCACCTACACTGCCTCCAGCCTCCTCCTACACTGCCTCCAGCCTCCACCTACACTGCCTCCAGCCTCCTCCTCCACTGCCTCCAGCCTCCTCCTCCACTGCCTCCAGCCTACTCCTACACTGCCTCCAGCCTCCTCCTACACTGCCTCCAGCCTCCTCCACTGCATCCAGCCTCCACCTACACTGCCTCCAGCCTCCTCCTACACTGACTCCAGCCTCCTCCTACACTGACTCCAGCCTCCTCCTACACTGCCTCCAGCCTCCTCCTCCACTGCCTCCAGCCTCCACCTACACTGCCTCCAGCCTCCTCCTACACTGACTCCAGCCTCCTCCTCCACTGCCTCCAGCCTCCACCTACACTGCCTCCAGCCTCCTCCTCCACTGCCTCCAGCCTCCACCTACACTGCCTCCAGCCTCCTCCTACACTGCCTCCAGCCTCCTCCTACACTGCCTCCAGCCTCCTCCTACACTGCCTCCAGCCTCCTCCTACACTGCCTCCAGCCTCCTCCTACACTGCCTCCAGCCTCCACCTACACTGCCTCCAGCCTCCTCCTACACTGCCTCCAGCCTCCACCTACACTGCCTCCAGCCTCCTCCTACACTGCCTCCAGCCTTCACCTACACTGCCTCCAGCCTCCTCCTACACTGCCTCCAGCCTCCACCTACACTGCCTCCAGCCTCCTCCTACACTGCCTCCAGCCTCCACCTACACTGCCTCCAGCCTCCTCCTACACTGCCTCCAGCCTTCACCTACACTGCCTCCAGCCTCCTCCTACACTGCCTCCAGCCTCCACCTACACTGCCTCCAGCCTCCACCTACACTGCCTCCAGCCTCCACCTACACTGCCTCCAGCCTCCTCCTACACTGCCTCCAGCCTCCTCCTACACTGCCTCCAGCCTCCTCCTACACTGCCTCCAGCCTCCTCCTACACTGCCTCCACCTACACTGCCTCCAGCCTCCTCCTACACTGCCTCCAGCCTCCTCCTACACTGCCTCCAGCCTCCACCTACACTGCCTCCAGCCTCCTCCTACACTGCCTCCAGCCTCCACCTACACTGCCTCCAGCCTCCTCCTACACTGCCTCCAGCCTCCTCCTACACTGCCTCCAGCCTCCACCTACACTGCCTCCAGCCTCCTCCTACACTGCCTCCAGCCTCCTCCTACACTGCCTCCAGCCTCCACCTACACTGCCTCCAGCCTCCTCCTACACTGCCTCCAGCCTCCTCCTACACTGCCTCCAGCCTCCTCCTACACTGCCTCCAGCCTCCTCCTACACTGCCTCCAGCCTCCTCCTACACTGCCTCCAGCCTCCACCTACACTGCCTCCAGCCTCCTCCTACACTGCCTCCAGCCTCCTCCTACACTGCCTCCAGCCTCCACCTACACTGCCTCCAGCCTCCTCCTACACTGCCTCCAGCCTCCACCTACACTGCCTCCAGCCTCCTCCTACACTGCCTCCAGCCTCCTCCTACACTGCCTCCAGCCTCCTCCTACACTGCCTCCAGCCTCCTCCTACACTGCCTCCAGCCTCCACCTACACTGCCTCCAGCCTCCTCCTACACTGCCTCCAGCCTCCTCCTACACTGCCTCCAGCCTCCACCTACACTGCCTCCAGCCTCCTCCTACACTGCCTCCAGCCTCCACCTACACTGCCTCCAGCCTCCTCCTACACTGCCTCCAGCCTCCTCCTACACTGCCTCCAGCCTCCTCCTACACTGCCTCCAGCCTCCACCTACACTGCCTCCAGCCTCCACCTACACTGCCTCCAGCTTCCACCTACACTGCCTCCAGCCTCCTCCTACACTGCCTCCAGCCTCCTCCTACACTGCCTCCAGCCTCCACCTACACTGCCTCCAGCCTCCACCTACACTGCCTCCAGCCTCCACCTACACTGCCTCCAGCCTCCTCCTACACTGCCTCCAGCCTCCACCTACACTGCCTCCAGCCTCCACCTACACTGCCTCCAGCCTTCTCCTTGTTACAACATTCAACACTCAGGGTTCACACATATATATTCCTATCTTTGCTTCCAAGGCCAAAGATCTTTGTCTCCAGTAATAACAATGGTAATATTATGTAACCAAGTGTGCCAACTTAACCGTGCACACAATCATGTAATCACAACGGTGCCAGGGGGTGCCAGATGTGCTAGGAGTGCCAGTGTATGCTAGGGATGCCAGTGGTGCCATGTGTGCCAGGGGTGCCAGTGGATGCCAGGGGGTACCAGGTGTGGCAATGGATGCTATGGGATGCCAGGGATGCCAAGGGGTGCTAGGTGTGCCAGGAGGTGCCAATGGGTGCCAGGGGCTTCGGTGTGCCACAATTAAGGTTGACAAACACAAGGGTCGTCAGTGCCAGCGTCTGTGTGTGACCAAGTTAGGCATTGTGGCTAAGTTGAGCTGTGTGTCCATGTTAGTGTGGCCAAGTTAGGCAGTGTGGCTCACTGATAAACAAGGTGAGCTGGAGAGGCACTGAGGCCCTCACACTGATCTCTAACGTGACCACACTGCCACTGGCACTCGTTAAAATAGGAGGAACAGAGGGAGTCGCCCTGGCAGGTGCTAGCAGTGTGGCCATGCATAACAACTTAATTAAAGAACGCGAAACCGACCATAAAACCCATGTCGAGCTTAACAATTCTCTTGAAAAAGACTGAATTCGCAAACTATTTTGGGTCACTAATGCCGACGGTCTTAAGACAGCGCTAGACGAGAACCTGCTTTAAGAAGAGCAATATATAGAAACATTACAGAGTGCAGAGCGTCGATTGTATGACTTAAAGCGACCGCAGTTCGACCGTAAGATGCTGGAGGTGATGTAGGTTCATGGTGCCGATGTGTTCAATGATCGGGCGAGCTGGTTGCTAAGGTTAACCAGTGCTGGGAACTTGCAGAAGCCGGGGAGAAAGAAGTATAGATGTACGCTACGCTGGACGTAATGGAGGAACACTGCTGAAGGCCTACTGACCCATACAAGGCAAGATATGAGGGACGCTAAGACGCTGGCGAAATCGATATTGTAACAGTAGTTAATAATATAACAGAGGTAGTATAACGGAGGTTGTATAATTGTATTATCCAAGCAGGTGAACAAAGCCGAGTGTAAGCTACACCACAACGACCTTCATTACAAGTACCGGCAACCTCTCCACAAAAACCTTTACCTCAAGGAAAACCTTGAGCGTCGCAAAAAATCCTTGAGTGGTCTTCCTTGAGAGGGCGTTGAACGGTCCCGTGGCGACTGGTCACTACTTCCCGTCGCTTAAATAGGCCTCCCCTTCGCAAATCTCACTCCGGGAGCAGGCCTAACTTAACGGGTTGATTTGTTTTTATTGTTTTTCCGCCTCTCTGCTAGACTGGTTCACCTTTCAGGTTCCCACAGGAAATCACGTATATTTCATATCGTGTTTTTTTCAGAATGCTTCTCTTGCTCTCCGTATATTCTGTTCTGTTATTGCCTCTAGTATATGATTACTCTAGGATGCAATGGTGTTGATGTAATGTCTTATAGTTTGTGTGGGATGCTGTCCACACCAGAGGTAATCAACATTTCTACGTACAGAACATTTTAAGATGTGTCGTACCTCGTGGAGGAATGTTTTAGTGAAGCTATGAATGTTAGTGATCGTGTGAGGATCGTAATGTTGCGACTGTTGAGCAGATTGAGAGTTTTGGTCTAAACCATATCACGGGTGGGGGTAGAACCCGCGGTCAGAGAGTCATAAAACTTCAGACCGGCGCATTAGCCACTGGGCCAGCTGGCTACAGCAAGATTCGCCCAACTAGGTAGTTGAATTAATTTTATTGTAGCCAGCTGGCCCAGTGGCTAACGCGTCGGTCTGAACCTCTATGACTCTCTGATCGCGGGTTCCATCCCCGTCCGCGGTATGGTTCGTTTACAATTGTGTCATTACGATTTCGTGAGACACTTTTGGTCTGGTTGTCGCTGGTGCTCAAGTTGGCGACGCTACTGCCTTTGTTGGCAGTAGTGATGGTAATGTTAGTGTCGTCTGTTAAGCTCTGACAACAATGATGTTTCGGCGAGATGTACCAGGGATGCTGTGAGATGATATCTTAGTTATTGGCTTGCTGGTAATCGTGTAGTTGCATCTGCATTATTTGTCTTGTGGTGTAGGTATGCCTGTGACAAATTTTAGGCCTAAGATGAGGGTTTCACAAGAGCATAAAAATGGAGGCACATTGCAGCAGGCCTACTGTCCCATACAGGGCAAGTCCTTATTTTTTCCTGCTTGGTAAGGGGGCGAGATGACAGGATGTGTATAATGTTAAGTATACCCCAATATTCTCAGTTACTGCTCTCACACAGAGTGGAGTTTGCTCGTGAATTAGACTTTATGGTCATTGTTGGACGTGGTGATTCTACTAAGTATTATTTCCGAGCTACATCTGTCCATGATGCCTGGAAGTGTGATGCTTAACATTCTAGCTTGGAGAAAAGTCTGTTTAGTGGCAGTGTTGGGGTCATCATCACCTCCTTCATGGTAAGTCCCTCTGGTAGAAGAGAAGGCTGTAGGCTGCACATCAGTCAGTTTGTGTGTCAGACTGCCAGAAGTACTTGTAACCAAGTCTAAGCTTGGCCACTACAACATCAGTCAGTACTTGTAACCAAGCCTAAGTCTGGCCACTACAACATCAGTCAGTACTTGTAACCAAGCCTAAGCCTGGTCACTACAACATCAGTCAGTACTTGTAACCAAGCCTAAGCCTGGCCACTACAACATCAGTCAGTACTTGTAACCAAGCCTAAGCCTGGCCACTACAACATCAGTCAGTAATTGTAACCAAGCCTAAGCCTGGCCACTACAACATCAGTCAGTACTTGTAACCAAGCCTAAGAAAGTTAAGACACATGTGCAACATCTGGATATCTTTATTGTAGACGTTTCGCCATCCAGTGGCTTTATCAATACAGATTCTAGGACATAATAGGAAGACAGTAGAACTATATACAAAAGATGAGGTAATCAGTCCCTCGGCCTTGGAGTTAGTGTTCACAGCATCGTGGTGGAGGAGAGTCTGGAGCAAAGGCAAGAAGACTGGCGTTTTTATAGGCGTCAGTGGATGGGACGGGCAGCAGACGAGGGCAGTCACTGGTAGGCGGGATTCCCCAGTGGAAGTAGGTCCTTCCCAAAGAGATGGGTTAGTTGCAGCAGCCGTGAAGAAGGTCTTGTAGATGTCCTCTGAACCAAGATTCCATGATGTTGCAGTGTCTGACAAGTTGTGCAAGAAAGGTATAAAATACCGACAATATGAAAGTTAAGACACATGTGCAACATCTGGATATCTTTATTGTAGACGTTTCGCCATCCAGTGGCTTTATCAATACAGATTCTAGGACATAATAGGAAGACAGTAGAACTATATACAAAAGATGAGGTAATCAGTCCCTCGGCCTTGGAGTTAGTGTTCACAGCATCGTGGTGGAGGAGAGTCTGGAGCAAAGGCAAGAAGACTGGCGTTTTTATAGGCGTCAGTGGATGGGACGGGCAGCAGACGAGGGCAGTCACTGGTAGGCGGGATTCCCCAGTGGAAGTAGGTCCTTCCCAAAGAGATGGGTTAGTTGCAGCAGCCGTGAAGAAGGTCTTGTAGATGTCCTCTGAACCAAGATTCCATGATGTTGCAGTGTCTGACAAGTTGTGCAAGAAAGGTATAAAATACCGACAATATGAAAGTTAAGACACATGTGCAACATCTGGATATCTTTATTGTAGACGTTTCGCCATCCAGTGGCTTTATCAATACAGATTCTAGGACATAATAGGAAGACAGTAGAACTATATACAAAAGATGAGGTAATCAGTCCCTCGGCCTTGGAGTTAGTGTTCACAGCATCGTGGTGGAGGAGAGTCTGGAGCAAAGGCAAGAAGACTGGCGTTTTTATAGGCGTCAGTGGATGGGACGGGCAGCAGACGAGGGCAGTCACTGGTAGGCGGGATTCCCCAGTGGAAGTAGGTCCTTCCCAAAGAGATGGGTTAGTTGCAGCAGCCGTGAAGAAGGTCTTGTAGATGTCCTCTGAACCAAGATTCCATGATGTTGCAGTGTCTGACAAGTTGTGCAAGAAAGGTATAAAATACCGACAATATGAAAGTTAAGACACATGTGCAACATGTTGCACATGTGTCTTAACTTTCATATTGTCGGTATTTTATACCTTTCTTGCACAACTTGTCAGACACTGCAACATCATGGAATCTTGGTTCAGAGGACATCTACAAGACCTTCTTCACGGCTGCTGCAACTAACCCATCTCTTTGGGAAGGACCTACTTCCACTGGGGAATCCCGCCTACCAGTGACTGCCCTCGTCTGCTGCCCGTCCCATCCACTGACGCCTATAAAAACGCCAGTCTTCTTGCCTTTGCTCCAGACTCTCCTCCACCACGATGCTGTGAACACTAACTCCAAGGCCGAGGGACTGATTACCTCATCTTTTGTATATAGTTCTACTGTCTTCCTATTATGTCCTAGAATCTGTATTGATAAAGCCACTGGATGGCGAAACGTCTACAATAAAGATATCCAGATGTTGCACATGTGTCTTAACTTTCATATTGTCGGTATTTTATACCTTTCTTGCACAACCAAGCCTAAGCCTGGCCACTACAACATCAGTCAGTAATTGTAACCAAGCCTAAGCCTGGCCACTACAACATCAGTCAGTAATTGTAACCAAGCCTAAGTCTGGCCACTACAACATCAGTCAGTACTTGTAACCAAGCCTAAGTCTAACCACTACAACATCAGTCAGTACTTGTAACCAAGCCTAAGCCTGGCCACTACAACATCAGTCAGTACTTGTAACCAAGCCTAAGCCTGGCCACTACAACATCAGTCAGTACTTGTAACCAAGCCTAAACCTGGCCACTACAACATCAGTCAGTACTTGTAACCAAGCCTAAGCCTGGCCACTACAACATCAGTCAGTGTTCACATTGCAAGTTGCTCCAGAAACATACTTATCAACGTTCATGTTATCATAGTGGGTTACAGATCTACTCAGACTTCTAACTACATTCCTACAACAATCACCTTCATTATTCACTTCTCTCCTAATATTATTCCTAATGCTAGACACAGATATACCAAAGTTATATTCAACATTCTCCTTCTGGGTACTCTTCCTGGCTAACATATCAACTTTATCATGAAGGAGTAATCCAATGTGTGATGGGATCCATAATAATTGTATTCTAATTCCTTTTAGGCGGATTTTTGAGTGTATGTACCTGGCTTCTCCAGTGAGCATGTTCATTACAGGAGTCAAGAGTCTTCAATGATGACATAGAATCAGTAATAGTTATAGAATCAGCAATAGTTATAGAATCAGCCTCAGTGCCATCAGTCGCTTTAGCTCCATTAGGTTGACATTTCAGTAACAAGACACAAGTGTAACTAATGTGACATTTTATTGTGCCAACGTTTCGCTCTCCAGGAGCTTTGTCAAGCCGTTACGGCTTGGCGAAGCTCCTGGAGAGCGAAACGTTGCCACAATAAAATGGTAATTCTACGAAAATTATTACATGACAGTTCAGTCTGCAGTGTAGACGCCGAGTTAATTCTTACAAACAAACGGGAAGTGGTACTCGTCCCTCTTGTAAGTCTGGTTACGAACTTAATTTGGAAGTTTAAGGCGAATTCACCAGTGAGAGAACGTGATTTTCTCAGCTTCCTCTCAAACCACAACATCAGCTAATCGCCGTGACTCGGTTGCTAATGTACTCAGCTCGTACAGTGGGTGTCCATGGTTCGATCCCCGGTACGGGTGGAAACATTAGGTGCCTTTCCTTACACCTGCTGTCCCTGTTTATCTAGCAGTAAGTAGGTACCTGGGTGTTAGCAAACTGGTGTGGGTCGCATTCTGGGGACAAAACTAACCTAAGTTGCGGGAAATGCTCTACATAACCAGGGACTTTCTAAATAGTATGTCATAGGTGTGAGCTATGGTCTGTATAAGTTGTATCATGTCTGGTAGAAATAAATATTATTATTATTATTATTATTATTATTATCATTATTATTTTTATGTGTTTTCCAAGTTGATAAAACACATGTGTAACTGTTAGACATGTAGACAATACCGACAAGATGAATTAGACACATGTGCAACATCTGGGAATCTTTATTGTAGACGTTTCGCCCACCAGTGGCTTTATCAGTACAAATTCCAGGACATAATCGGAAGACTCACCTCACCCCAACACATCACCCCAACACATCACCCCAACACATCACCCCAACACATCACCCCACACGTCACCCCAACACGTCACCCCAACACATCACCCCAACACATCACCCCAACACATCACCCAACACATCACCCCAACACATCACCCAACACATCACCCCAACACATCACCCAACATTTCACCCCAACACATCACCCCAACACATCACCCCAACACATCACCCCAACACATCACCCCAACACATCACCCCAACACATCACCCCAACACATCACCCAACACATCACCCAACACCTCACCCCATCACCCGTAATTTTACTAATGCACCTCCGCCCCTACTCAAACACAAATTTAGCGTGATGCTCCACAAAATGCCCCTCCGTGGCCCTCAGGGTCTCTCAGAGCAAGTGAGAGGAGGGGTCGGAGGGAGTGGGGAGGGGATGAGGTAGGGTGTATTGGGAGTGGTTAGGAGGTAGGGATTTCGTAGAGGGGGAGGGAGTATGTTGAGAGGGAGGGAGGGTGGTAGGGATTTGGGGATGGAGTGTGGAGAGGTAGGAGGTAGGGAGGAGGAGGAGTGAGGAGGGATAGCAGGTAGGGAGTGTGTTTAGGAGGGAGTGGGAGGAGGTTGGGGATGTGAGGAGGGGAAAGGTGTGTGAAAGATAAAGTATGGGGTGCATTAGGGGAGGGGGGAGAGGGGTGTGAAGGGGGCAGACAGGTGGTGAGAGAGGTTTATCCGCTGATGGTTCCTGGCAACAGTGCACATGCTCCGTGAGCTTTGTCATACCTCTTCGTAAAGCTTTGTATGGTTCCTGCCTCCACTGCCTCACTTTCTAGACCATTCCACTTCCTGACAACTCTGTGACTGAAGAAATACTTCCTAACATCCCTCTGACTCATCTGAGTCTTTAACTTCCAGCTGTGTCCCCTTGTTGCTGTGTCCCCTTGTTGCTGTGTCCCCTTGTTGCTGTGTCACATCTCTGGAACATCCTGTCTCTGTCCACCTTGTCGATTCCTCTCAGTATTTTATATATCATGTCCTCCCTGTCCCTCCTGTGATCCAGTGTCGTTAGGTTGAGCTCTCTTAACCTATCCTCGTAGGACATTCCCCTTAGCTCCGGGACTAGTCACATTGCAAACCTTTGTACTTTCTCTAATTTCTTGACGTGCTTGACCAGGTGTGGGTTCCAAACTGGTGCTGCATACTCCAGTATGGACGATTCCTTACTGAAATGGCTGAATGTGTGTGTATCCAAGTCTGCGCGTGTCCGTCCGGCCGTCCGTCCGTCCGTCCGTTGAGGGATCTCGTTAAGAAGGTCGCAGAAATATCGCCATTCACTGGAACGGAAGTTTGTTGGGGGGTCAAAGGTTGTCACTCTTTTTATTTTTTTCCCCGTGACTAAAAGACGGCAGCCATGATTCATTCATCAGTGAGCCGTCACTAGTGCCACACCACTGGCACTGGTGCCACACTGCTGGTGATGGTGCCACACTGCTGATGGTGCCACACTGCTGATGGTGCCACACTTCTGGTGATGGTGCCACACTTCTGGTGATGGTGCCACACTGCTGGTGATGGTGCCATACTGCTGGTGATGGTGCCACACTGCTGATGGTGCCACACTTCTGGTGATGGTGCCACACTTCTGGTGATAGTGCCACACTTCTGGTGATGGTGCCACACTTCTGGTGATGGTGCCACACTTCTGGTGATGGTGCCACACTGCTGGTGATGGTGCCACACTGCTGATGGTGCCACACTTCTGGTGATGGTGCCACACTTCTGGTGATGGTGCCACACTTCTGGTGATGGTGCCACACTGCTGGTGATGGTGCCATACTGCTGGTGATGGTGCCACACTGCTGGTGATGGTGCCACACTTATGGCGATGGTGCCACACTGCTGATGGTGCCACGCTGCTGGTGATGGTGCCACACTGCTGGTGATGGTGCCACACTGCTGGTGATGGTGCCATACTGCTGGTGATGGTGCCACACTACTGGCATTGTCACACTGGTGATGGTGCCACACTACTGGCACTGTTGTCACACTGGTGGTGCCACACTACTGATGGTGCCTCACTGATGGCGCTAGTGATACACTGCTGGCACTGTTGATACACTGCTAGCACTGGTTCCACACTAGTGCCACATACCTACTGCACCTGTCAAACTTAACATGGCAGGCAGAGAAGTGGAAGAGGGGAGGAACAGGGCTAGTGAACAGGCAGAAAAGGGAGGATAGTAAAAGGATAAATAGGGATGATAGGAAAGGAATAGGAAATGAAGGATAGGCAGTAGAGGAAGGATAGGGCAGGAAGAATTACAGGAAATAGAAGGATAGGAAGTGAGAATTGGATAGGATAGTCATGAGAGAGAAATGAGGGAAGGGAAGGAGGGAAGAGGATTAGGAAGTACGAAAGGGAGATACGTGAAAAAAGATTAGAAGACAGATATAGAGAGGAGTGGGAAGGCAGAAGTGGAAAGGGGGAATGATTGATGGATTGAGTTTATCGACTTCAGGATGAGGGACTGATTACCTCACACTCAGCCTCATCTTTCACTGTTTTTTCTCTGTGTATTTGACTGAAGAATCCACTGGCTGGTGAAACGTTTCCAGACTCAAGATATCCAAATGTTGTCCAAGTGTTGGGTTAGGAAGGAAGGAGGATGTGTGATGGAGAGGAGGAGGAGGAGGGGGAAGAAGAGGAGGAGAGGAAGAAGAGGAGAGGAAGAAGAGGAGGGGAGAATAGGAAGAAGAGGAGAGGAAGAAGAGGGGAAGAAGAGGAGGAAGAGGGGAATAGGAAGAAGAGGAGGAGGAGAGGAAGAAGAGGAGGAGAATAGGAAGAAGAGGAGGAGGAGAGGAAGAAGAGGAGGGGGAGAATAGGAAGAAGAGGAGGAGAGGAAGGAGAGGAGGAGAGGAAGAGGAGGAGGGGAGAATAGGAAGAAGAGGAGAATAGGAAGAAGAGGAGGAGGAGAGGAAGAAGAAGAGGGGGAGAATAGGAAGAAGAGGAGGAGGAGAGGAAGGAGAGGAGGGGGAGAATAGGAAGAAGAGGAGGAGGAGGAGAGGAAGAAGAGGAGAATAGGAAGAGGAGGAGGAGGAGAGGAAGAAGAGGAGGGGGAGAATAGGAAGAAGAGGAGGAGGAGGAGAGGAAGGAGAGGAGGAGGGGGAGAATAGGAAGAAGAGGAGGAGGAGGAGAGGAAGAAGAGGAGAATAGGAAGAAGAGGAGGAGGAGAGGAAGAAGAGGAGAATAGGAAGAAGAGGAGAATAGGAAGAAGAGGAGGAGGAGGAGAGGAAGGAGAGGAGGAGGGGGAGAATAGGAAGAAGAGGAGGAGGAGGAGGAGAGGAAGAAGAGGAGAATAGGGAGAAGAGGAGGAGGAGGAGAGGAAGAAGAGGAGAATAGGAAGAAGAGGAGTAGGAGGGGAAAGAGTAGGAGGGGGAGGAGATGCACCATTCACATCTTCAGAGTCCAACCACCACATTTAGAACCTGCTTACAAAACGTAAATACTTCCCCGTCTCCCACATCTTAATGAGATGGGACGCGAAACCATAAAAAATAAAAAAACTTTCTCTTTTTTTTTTCAAGTTATCTCCCAGCAGCGAAACTTAGGTCGCCAGTAATTCCATGGCAGTCTTGATCTCCGGGTGAAAGCGGCTCCAGAGTTGGAAGCAACTCGGCTTCCTGGTAGACGGGGAGTCAAAGGCTGCCTCACCCACCTTACAAACTCCCGTCGTTACAACCAGCATCTGTCGCCACTCTTACTGATGGTGCTTGTAAGATGCTGTCCTCTCTCTCTTTCTCTCTCTCTCTCTCTCTCGCTCTTTCTCTCTCTCTCGCTCTCTTTGTCTCTTATGTCCTCTGTTTTATCACCCCATTTTTCTCCTCCTCTCATTCTCTTCCTATCTTCTCCCTCTCATTCTCTCCCCTGTTCTTCTGCCTCTCATTCTCTCCCCTGTTCTTCTGCCTCTCATTCTCTCCCCTGTTCTTCTGCCTCTCATTCTCTCCCCTCTTCTTCCCTCCTCTCTCATTCTCTCCCCTCGTCTCCCTCTCTCAGTCTCTCCCCTCTTCATCCCCTCTCGTTCTCTCCTCTCTTCTTCCCTCCTCTCTCATTCTCCTCTCCCCTCGTCTCCCTCTCATTCTCTCCCCTCGTCTCCCTCTCAGTCTCTCCCCCCTTCATCGCCTATCATTCTCCCCTCTCTTCTTCCCTCCTCTCTCATTCTCTCCCCTCTTTTTCCCTCCTCATTCTCTCCCCTCTTCTTCCCCTCTCATTCTCTCCTCTCTTCTTCCCTCCCCTCTCATTCTCTCTCCTCTCCTCTCCTCTCCTCCCCTCTTCTCTCCCCTCTTCTCCCCTCTTCTCTCCCCTCTTCTCCCCTCCTCTCTCAAAGCTTTTTGCTTAATAATTCTTTTACTGCTTAAAAACCTTTCCAATCGTTGGTTGTTCTGGTTTGACTCGTTATTTATATTTTAGTTAGACAGCAGAACTCTCTTTCTCACTCTCACTCCCCCTTTGTTGGGTGTAGTGAGCTGTCTAACATGTCTGCCTGTCTGCCTGTCTGTCTGTCTGCCTGTCTGTCTGCCTGTCTGTCTGTTTGTCTGATTTATTTTGTGTCTGCATGGCTGTGTGCAGTGTCTGTGTGTTTTGTGTAGATGATTCGTTGTCTGTGTATTTCTGTGTCTCGTTGTGTGTCTGTCTTTGTATTGTCTCTCTGCTCTCTGCTCACTCTGCTCTCTGCTCGCTCTGCTCTCTCTGCTAACTGCTCTCTCTTTGCTCTGCTCTCTCTCTCTGCTCACTCTGCTCTCTCTCTGCTCTCTCTCTCTGCTCTCTCTCTCTGCTCTCTCTCTCTGCTCTCTCTCTCTGCTCTCTCTCTCTGCTCTCTCTCTCTGCTCTCTCTCTCTGCTCTCTCTCTCTCTGCTCTCTCTCTCTCTGCTCTCTCTCTCTCTCTGCTCTCTCTCTCTCTGCTCTCTCTCTCTCTGCTCTCTCTCTCTGCTCACTCTGCTCTCTCTCTGCTCTCTCTCTGCTTTCTCTCTGCTCTCTGCTTTCTCTCTGCTCTCTCTCCATTCCTCTTCCTCTTAGTCTTGCTTATACCCTCCCCCCCCATTCTGTTATCTCTTCCCTTCCATCCCTCTTCCTTGATTCTTCTATCCTTTGCTGTTTCTCATTTCTCTGTTTTTCTTGCTTCCTTTTTTTCATCCCCCTCTCTTTCATCCCCCCCCTTGCTCCTTCCCTTTTCCCCCTCCCTCCCTCCACCCCCTTTCTTCCACCTCTCCTTCTTCCTTCCTTCCTTCCCCACTCACTTCTCTCTTCCTTCAGGCAGGTTATCTTCGAGTCCTAAGCAGTTGTCGTCGGGCGAAACTGATAATTAAGAGTGAAACGTGTTGACCAGACTCCCCCCCCCCTCTCTCTCTCTCATTAGAATGGAGGAGCACTGATGAGGCCTACTGGCCCATACAAAGGCAGTCACATCTAATATAAACCTAACGTTTCGCACAGGACTGAGAGTATTCATTACTCTGAGCGAAACGTTTCGCTGGGACAGTGTGTCTGGCGTAGTCCGCAGGTTGCCGCCTCTGGAGGGAGGTAGTGACGCTCCGCGCTCCTCACTTGTCACAAATTCGGGCTGGGAACGCTTTAGTTATGTATTAAACCGAGGAACGCTGGTTGTATACACTATTTGTATGTATACTGAGACGTGTATATCTCTGTATAAATGCTAGCTCCTCAGCGACTACCTGGAAAACAATTCCTATGTGACTCGACCCCTGTGAATACAGCTAGGTAAGCACACACACACACACACACACACACACACACACACACACACACACACACACACACACACACTGTTGTAATATATGAAGGTCGTGAAGGAGGTGGGAGGGAGGTTGAAGGAGGTGGGAGGGAGGTTGAAGGAGGTGGGAGGGAGGTTGAAGGAGGTGGGAGGGAGGTTGAAGGAGGTGGGAGGGAGGTTGAAGGAAGTGGGAGGGAGGTTGAAGGAGGTGGGAGGAGGTTGAAGGAGGTGGGAGGGAGGTTGAAGGAGGTGGGAGGGAGGTTGAAGGAGGTGGGAGGGAGGTTGAAGGAAGTGGGAGGGAGGTTGAAGGAGGTGGGAGGGAGGTTGAAGGAAGTGGGAGGGAGGTTGAAGGAGGTGGGAGGGAGGTTGAAGGAGGTGGGAGGGAGGTTGAAGGAGGTGGGAGGGAGGTTGAAGGAAGTGGGAGGGAGGTTGAAGGAGGTGGGAGGGAGGTTGAAGGAAGTGGGAGGGAGGTTGAAGGAGGTGGGAGGGAGGTTGAAGGAGGTGGGAGGGAGGTTGAAGGAGGTGGGTAGAAAGGTAAAAAGGAAGGGTAGTGAGAAGGAAGCTGTGGAGGTGGAGTGAGAGAAAATGTCTGAGAGGCAGAGGTGTAATGAGCCATGGTGCAGTAGACACACAGGTGTGCACTAACAGTTAGATGGATCACACGCTCGTACAGCAAACGTTTTTCCCAGACTTTCCAGTGTGTGGAGGAGACTTGATGTCTAATATCTCTCTCTCTCTCTCTCTCTCTCTCTCTCTCTCTCTCTCTCTCTCTCTCTCTCTCTCTCTCTCTTTCTCCCTCCCCCCTCTCTCTCTCTCTCTCTCTCTCTCTCTCTCTCTCTCTTTCTCCCTCCCCCTTCTCTCTCTCTCTCTCTCTCTCTCTCTCTCTCTCTCTCTCTTTCTCCCTCCCCCTTCTCTCTCTCTCTCTCTCTCTCTCTCTCTCTCTCTCTCTCTCTCTCAAGAGTTATCTTTATCACCATTATTAAACTTATTATGTCATATTCAAATAGGGAAGATCGTTCATTTCTGGAATGACTCACGTCTGGAACACGTTCGTACACCATAATGACATCAGCTGTGCTCCAGCTGTTGGCCAGCGACTTCATTTGGTCAATTGACCCCTCACGAACGTGTTCCAGACGTGAGTCATTCCAGAAATGAACGATCTCAGATGAAATTATGTTCTTGAGAAGAGTTTTAGCCAGAGTGTAGTTTGCTGTCCGTCTTGTGGTATAGAAGTTGTCTTCTCACTGTCCGTCTTGTGGTGTAGAAGTTGTCTTCTCACTGCCCGTCTTGTGTTGCAGTAGCTGACTTTTCACTGCCCGTCTTGTGTTGCAGTAGCTGACTTTTCACTGCCCGTCTTGTGTTGCAGTAGCTGACTTTTCACTGCCCGTCTTGTGTTGCAGTAGCTGACTTTTCACTGCCCGTCTTGTGGTGTAGTAGCTGTCTTCTCACTGTCCGTCTTGTGGTGTAGTAGCTGTCTTCTCACTGCTCGTCTTGTGTTGTAGTAGCTGTCTTCTCACTGCTCGTCTTGTGGTGTAGTAGCTGTCTTCTCACTGCTCGTCTTGTGGTGTAGTAGCTATCTTCTCATTGCCCGTCTTGTGGTGTAGTAGCTATCTTCTCACTGCCCGTCTTGTGGTATAGAAACTGTCCTCTCACTACCCGTCTTGTGGTATAGTAGCTGTCCTCTCACTGCCCGTCTTGTGGCACCAACTGGGTCCAGGCGAGAGACGAGTCGTCTTGCTTGGTTCTGTATTCTGTCAAGAAGTCGCGGATGAGACGGAGGGCAGGCAGTCCAAGAGAGTGGAGCATACTCAAGGTGTGAGTGCACTTGTACCTCTTACAGTCTCTTGTTGCTTCTAATGTCGAGCAGATGCGAGATCCTTCTTAGTGCTGTCATCTTCCTGCTGCCTTGTTTGTCAGATTTCACGCGTAGGATATCCACTTCGTCCCCTGGTTTAATTTGTATTTTTTTTTGGTGAAGCGCTAAAGTCGTGTGGGTCAGTGCACGCGGAGGGTTGGAGGTTCGGTCCTTCATTTGCTAAAGGAAGGATAAGTTGTAATACTTTGTAGATGAATGGTTAAGGGAACCGACACGTTGATAAATTAGACACATGTGCAACTCTTGGGTATCTTTATTGAGGAAACGTTTCGCCACACAGTGGCTTCATCAGTCCATACAAAGGAGAATCTTGAAGAACAGGAGGAGAATGAGGTAATCAGTCCCTCAACCTTGAGTCGATGTGGTCAGTCCATCAATCTTGAATAGACTGATGGACTGACCACATCGACTCAAGGTTGAGGGACTGATTACTTCATTCTCCTCCTGTTCAAGATTCTCCTTTGTATGGACTGATGAAGCCACTGTGTGGCGAAACGTTTCCTCAATAAAGATACCCAAGAGTTGCACAGGTGTCTAATTTATCAAGTTGTAATACTCTTGATACTACTCTTTCAGCATCACCATCATCGTGCCTGGAGACAATCATTGCGTTCTTCTCTAGTGCAAATGTTACCTGCGACTGTTTACCCCAGGCTGATGGAAATATAAACACATATGCAGTATAATGTGATACTTAATTGACAACGTTTCGCCCACACACTGAGCTTTTTCAAGTCGTGCAAGACAGGTATACAATACCGACAAGATGAAATTTAAGACACATGTGCAACATCTGGGTATCTTTTTTGTAGACGTTTCGCCATCCAGTGGCTTTATCAATACAGATTCTTGGACATAATAAGAAAACAGAAGAACAGAATCTCTATAACCACGGTGCTCTAAACACCACCTTCAAGGCTGAGGGACTGATTACCTCATCTTTGTATATCGTTCTTCTGTTTTCTTATTATGTCTAAGAATCTGAATTGATAAAGCCACTGGATGGCGAAACGTCTAAAATGAAGATAACCAGATGTTGCACAAGTGTCTTAACTTTTCAAGTCACAAACAGATCTACCTGGGGTGGAAGGGACGCGAGTATTTATAGTCAGGTTCAGAATGCTGAGGTCAGGTGGAGAATGCTGCATCTGATGATGTACTGAGTGGGGTTATAGAGTCTAAAACCTTGGGTAGCTTGGAAGGGAGATTGGATAAGTTGTGAGCAGACCTTCTGCAGTGTTCTTCCATTCCTATGTTCTTATGTGGGATAGCGATGAAGAAGTTTCTTGGCGAGTGGTTCAGCTATGTTATAGAAGCCATTGTTCTGGAGTTTACCTGGAGTTTACCTGGAGAGAGTTCCGGGGGTCAACGCCCCCGCGGCCCGGTCTGAGACCAGGCCTCCTGGTGGATCAGAGCCTGATCAACCAGGCTGTTGCTGCTGGCTGCACGCAAACCAACATACGAGCCACAGCCCGGCTGATCCAGAACTGACTTTAGGTGCTTGTCCAGTGCCAGCTTGAAGACTGCCAGGGGTCTGTTGGTAATCCCCCTTATGTGTGCTGGGAGGCAGTTGAACAGTCTCGGGCCCCTGACACTTATTGTATGGTCTCTTAACGTGCTAGTGACACCCCTGCTTTTCATTGGGGGGATGGTGCATCGTCTGCCAAGTCTTTTGCTTTCGTAGTGGGTGATTTTCGTGTGCAAGTTCGGTACTAGTCCCTCTAGGATTTTCCAGGTGTATATAATCATGTATCTCTCCCTCCTGCGTTCCAGGGAATACAGGTTTAGGAACCTCAAGCGCTCCCAATAATTGAGGTGTTTTATCTCCGTTATGCGCGCCGTGAAAGTTCTCTGTACATTTTCTAGGTCGGCAATTTCACCTGCCTTGAAAGGTGCTGTTAGTGTGCAGCAATATTCCAGCCTAGATAGAACAAGTGACCTGAAGAGTGTCATCATGGGCTTGGCCTCCCTAGTTTTGAAGGTTCTCATTATCCATCCTGTCATTTTTCTAGCAGATGCGATTGATACAATGTTATGGTCCTTGAAGGTGAGATCCTCCGACATGATCACTCCCAGGTCTTTGACGTTGGTGTTTCGCTCTATTTTGTGGCCAGAATTTGTTTTGTACTCTGATGAAGATTTAATTTCCTCATGTTTACCATATCTGAGTAATTGAAATTTCTCATCGTTGAACTTCATATTGTTTTCTGCAGCCCACTGAAAGATTTGGTTGATGTCTGCCTGGAGCTTTGCAGTGTCTGCAATGGAAGACACTGTCATGCAGATTCGGGTGTCATCTGCAAAGGAAGACACGGTGCTGTGGCTGACATCCTTGTCTATGTCGGATATAAGGATGAGGAACAAGATGGGAGCGAGTACTGTGCCTTGTGGAACAGAGCTTTTCACCGTAGCTGCCTCGGACTTTACTCTGTTGACGACTACTCTCTGTGTTCTGTTAGTGAGGAAATTATAGATCCATCGACCGACTTTTCCTGTTATTCCTTTAGCACGCATTTTGTGCGCTATTACGCCATGGTCACACTTGTCGAAGGCTTTTGCAAAGTCTGTATATATTACATCTGCATTCTTTTTGTCTTCTAGTGCATTTAGGACCTTGTCGTAGTGGTCCAATAGTTGAGACAGACAGGAGCGACCTGTTCTAAACCCATGTTGCCCTGGGTTGTGTAACTGATGGGTTTCTAGATGCGTGGTGATCTTGCTTCTTAGGACCCTTTCAAAGATTTTTATGATATGGGATGTTAGTGCTATTGGTCTGTAGTTCTTTGCTGTTGCTTTACTGCCCCCTTTGTGGAGTGGGGCTATGTCTGTTGTTTTTAGTAACTGTGGGACGACCCCCGTGTCCATGCTCCCTCTCCATAGGATGGAAAAGGCTCGTGATAGGGGCTTCTTGCAGTTCTTGATGAACACAGAGTTCCATGAGTCTGGCCCTGGGGCAGAGTGCATGGGCATGTCATTTATCGCCTGTTCGAAGTCATTTGGCGTCAGGATAACATCGGATAGGCTTGTGTTAATCAAATTTTGTGGCTCTCTCATAAAAAATTCATTTTGATCTTCGACTCTAAGTCTGGTTAGCGGCTTGCTAAAAACTGAGTCATATTGGGACTTGAGTAGCTCACTCATTTCCTTGTTGTCATCTGTGTAGGACCCATCTTGTTTAAGTAGGGGCCCAATACTGGACGTTGTTCTCGATTTTGATTTGGCATAGGAGAAGAAATACTTTGGGTTTCTTTCGATTTCATTTATGGCTTTTAGTTCTTCCCGCGATTCCTGACTCCTGAAGGATTCTTTTAGGTTAAGTTCGATGCTTGCTATTTCTCTGACCAGTGTCTCCCTACGCATTTCAGATATATTGACCTCTTTTAGCCGCTCTGTTATTCTTTTCCGTCGCCTGTAAAGGGAGCGCCTGTCTCTTTCTGTTTTACATCTACTCCTCCTTTTTCTTAGAGGAATAAGCCTTGTGCATACATCGAGTGCTACCGAGTTAATCTGTTCTAGGCATAAGTTGGGGTCTGTGTTGCTTAGTATATCTTCCCAGCTTATATCGGTTAGGACTTGGTTTACTTGGTCCCACTTTATGTTTTTGTTATTGAAGTTGAATTTGGTGAATGCTCCCTCGTGACTAATCTCATTATGTCGGTCTGGGGCTCCGCGCATACATGACTGAACCTCAATTATGTTGTGATCTGAGTATATTGTTTTTGATATGGTGATATTTCTTATCAGATCATCATTGTTAGTGAAGATGAGGTCTAGTGTATTCTCCAGTCTAGTAGGCTCTATTATTTGCTGGTTTAAATTGAATTTTGTGCAGAGATTTAAAAGCTCGCGTGAGTGTGAGTTTTCATCAGAGCTGCCTCCTGGTGTTATTACTGCAACAATATTATTTGCTATATTCCTCCATTTTAGGTGCCTTAAGTTGAAATCCCCCAGGAGCAAGATGTTGGGTGCAGGAGCTGGAAGGTTTTCCAGACAGTGGTCAATTTTTAACAGCTGTTCCTGGAATTGCTGGGATGTTGCATCCGGAGGCTTGTAGACTATCACAATGACTAGGTTTTGGTTCTCGACCTTTACTGCTAAAACTTCCACTACATCATTTGAGGCATTTAGCAGTTCTGTGCAAACAAGTGACTCTGCAATGTACAGGCCAACCCCCCCCTTTTGCCTGTTCACTCTGTCACATCTGTATAGGTTGTAACCTGGGATCCATATTTCGTTGTCCAAGTGATCCTTTATGTGGGTCTCAGTGAAAGCCGCGAACATTGTCTTTGCCTCTGCAAGCAGTCCACGGATGAAAGGTATTTTGTTGTTTGTTGCTGGCTTTAGACCCTGTATATTTGCAAAGAAGAATGTTATCGGACTGGTGGTATTGTTGGTACTGGGGGGGGGATTTTTTTTCCGGCATTAGTATCTGTATCTGTTGGTTTGGAGTGGAGGCCATCGACTGTGGTTCCACTCCAGGAATGACTGGATTTGGTGTACGATTTCTGCCATTTCCTGCCAGTTTTTTTTCCTTCCTGGCACTAAAAAACCTCTCCCTCTTGAGTGGCTGTGGCTACCCAGGTTTTCCCATGGCCTGGATGTTTTGTATCTTTTTGTCCCCTTTAGATGGTATGCCTGGCAATTTAAGTTATAGCACAGTCTTTCCTGTACTGAAGAGGTACACAGTTCAGGGTGAAAAAGCTTACAGGAAGGGAGTTTGCATTTTCCTGTTGTCATATGGGCATGGCATTTCCTAGGGTGGTCATAGTTGCACGTCCCATCTGTTTTTCCAGATTTCCCATGCCAGCAGATACCGAGTGCATAGTATGTGCACAGGCTTGGTTTCCGTTTGCCTTGGGTTTCTGTGACTGTATTCCCTGTTGGTGCATGTTTCCCTGTCTTACTTCTATCCTCCCTAGCACCAACAATGGAGCTCCCACCATTTGTTTTTGGTAATATATCCTCACTATTGCTAGTGGAGTTCTGGTTGAAGTTGTTGGATATAGAGATAAGCGATGATTCCAGGATTCTTCGGTATTGAGTGTTGTCTTCTGTGGCGATAAGTCTTGAGTTTCTGTAGTTTATCAAGTGGTTGTGTGAATTACGATGTTGTACACAGGCATTCCTTGTATCGTCAGACCTGCTTGCGTATTGGTGTTCTGAAATACGTGTTTGGAGGTCCATTGATGTTTCGTCCACGTATAATTTGTTGCAGTCATTACAAGGGATTATGTATACCCCTGCAGAGGATGGAAGCTTGTCCTGCCTACTACTGGTGATGTCCTTGATGGTCGTGGTTGTGGAGGTAGATACTTGGAATGATGTATTGGAAAAGATGTTGGAAACATGTTTGGCAATGGAGTTGGTGGGGAGGACTATGTATCTCTTCTCGGCAGTGTCTTCTCTGGGTGTGTTGAAGATGTTTAATGCCCGCCGTCTGCAGTCTCTGATGAAGTGACGAGGATAGTGGAGTTTAGAAAATACTTGTTCAATTATAGTGCATTCTTCCTCAAGAAACTCATTGCTGCAGATTCTGAGTGCACGCAGGAAGAAGCCTATAATTACACCACGTTTAGTTTTGGTGTCGTGGTGAGAGTAGAAGTGGAGAAGATCGTTTTGGTTGGTGGGTTTTCGATAGACTTTAAAACGAAGTTCGTGGTCAGCTTTGCAGAGAAGAACATCAAGGAAAGGAAGAGTGTTGTCGACTTCTTCAAGTGTGAACTGGATTGAGAGCTCGACCTGGTTGAGCTTGTCTTGGAGAGCTTGAACGTTGAAGCGTCTGGGAGTTATGAGGAGAATGTCGTCAACATAATGGAGCCAGGTGACAGACGAAGGAATAATGGTGGAGAAACTCTCCGCTTCCAGATGTTCCATGTATAGGTTCCCTAGGACGGCAATGAGTGGCGAACCCATGGGTAGTCGAAAAGTCTGCTGAAAAAGGTGATTTTCGAAAGAGAAACACGTAAAGCCAACACATAGTTGGCTGATAAAGCTGTAAGCTGGTGATGTAACTGAGAGCAGCTGGTATTTCCTCTCTTGGATAAGTAAATGTTAGTGTACAGTCGTGTGCATATGCATGGGATTCTGGGATGAGTTAAAGGTCATTGAGGTAGACATTCCATAACAATGGTCCCAGAACACTTCCCTGTGGAACACTTGTTCCAAAATTATCTTGTTCACTGTCCCATTGAGAACTACGCTTAGAGATCTACCTTGAAGGTAATCACTTAGGATACATAGTGTAGAGCCTACAGTTGCCAGTGCTTGCAGTTTTACCAGAAGTCTCTGGTGCTACACTTGGTGGAAAACACCAGCGGTGTCCAGTGCTACTACACAGCTGATGAATTAGACACATGTGCAACTCTTGGGTATCTTTATTGAGGAAACGTTTCGCCACACAGTGGCTTCATCAGTCCATACAAAGGAGAAACTTGAAGAACAGGAGGAGAATGAGGTAATCAGTCCCTCAACCTTGAGTCGATGTGGTCAGTCCATCAATCTTGAATAGAATACGGCATACGTGCTGAGAAGGAGCTTATAAACCGTTGGCAGGAGAGGTGCAGCAGTCATAGGTCGTGTAACATTTGTTCAATGTTGAAGTAGGTCGTGCCCAAGAATTAGGCAAGCGAAGAATTCCCAAGTATTAAGATCCCAAGAAGTTGCAGTGTCTGACAGGTTTGTAGATGAATGGTTCAGAGAACCTGTCAGACACTGCAACTTCTTGGGATCTTAATACTTGGGAATTCTTCGCTTGCCTAATTCTTGGGCACGACCTACTTCAACATTGAACAAATGTTACACGACCTATGACTGCTGCACCTCTCCTGCCAACGGTTTATAAGCTCCTTCTCAGCACGTATGCCGTATTCTATTCAAGATTGATGGACTGACCACATCGACTCAAGGTTGAGGGACTGATTACCTCATTCTCCTCCTGTTCTTCAAGATTCTCCTTTGTATGGACTGATGAAGCCACTGTGTGGCGAAACGTTTCCTCAATAAAGATACCCAAGAGTTGCACATGTGTCTAATTTATCAACATGTCGGTTCTCTGAACCATTCATCTACAAATACACAGCTGATCTTGGATTCATCCAGTGACTGGTGCCACTTAGTGGAGAGGTTTAACAACAGATCAACAGCAGAGTAACCTTTCCTGAAGCCATATTGACGATCACAAAGTAGTGAGTGGTAGTCAAAAAACTCTGTCATTTGTCTTGAGATTATTGTCTCAAGGATCTTACCAGTGACTGACAGCAGTGACACTGGTCTTGCCAGTGACTGACAGTAGTGACACTGGTCTTGCCAGTGACTGACAGGAGTGACACTGGTCTTGCCAGTGACTGACAGTAGTGACACTGGTCTTGCCAGTGACTGACAGTAGTGACACTGGTCTTGCCAGCGACTGACAGGAGTGACACTGGTCTTGCCAGTGACTGACAGTAGTGACACTGGTCTTGCCAGTGACTGACAGTAGTGACACTGGTCTTGCCAGTGACTGACAGTAGTGACACTGGTCTTGCCAGCGATTGACAGTAGTGACACTGGTCTTGCCAGCGACTGACAGGAGTGACACTGGTCTTGCCAGTGACTGACAGTAGTGACACTGGTCTTGCCAGTGACTGACAGTAGTGACACTGGTCTTGCCAGCGACTGACAGGAGTGACACTGGTCTGTAGTTGATGATTTCTGCTCTTGTTGTAAACAGGAACTATATTTGCGTCTTAACACAGAGAGGGCCATTTACACTGTACTAGGCAGTGCTGATAGATGCTAGTTAGAGGTGCTGCTAGCTCAGCAATCTTGGGCTCTCAGTATCTGGGTCTACAGTCTTTTCCTGGTCCAGCGATTTAAGATGCACCTCATCCTGCCTTATTGTCACCTCTGACAACTTTGAGGTTCCAGAACTGGATCAAGAACTTGCATCTTGGTAGTAAAGCGTTCAGCAAATAGCTCAGATTTTTCTTGATTGCTGGTAGTAGACATTCCTATCCTGTTGATTTTGAGGTGGAATAATTTCACTAGGTGAATATCCTGCTTCTGCTGACGCTTTTCATTTCCCTGCTGATGCTGTTACTGCTTCCTCTCGTCTTCCTGCCGTTGCTACTGCTGCTGCTTTCGTGTTTCTGCTGATGCTTCTGATACTTCTTTCCCTCTTCCTGCTAATGCTGCTGCCTCTCCTCTTCCTCGTACTGCCACTACTGCTGCACCTCGTCTTGCTGCCTCTCCTCTTCCTCGTACTGCCACTACTGCTGCACCTCGTCTTGCTGCCTCTCACCTGCTGGCTGGCGTGCGGGGTACCTACTACTCTCATAAT